>NC_132973.1:5271898-5585232 GCF_047496725.1 Anoplolepis gracilipes | reverse complement strand
AGCATCTCTCAGGAATTTAATAAAGAACCAGCGCCGCGATCTCTTTGTTCTGAACAATCGTGTGTAATGTGTTCCCGGGAAAGAAAAGCGCGCATCGAGTTAGGAGAAGTCGAGAATTCTGCGGCGAATTATTACTCGTGCCCGAGTTATTCACCGCCGCAATAACGAGAGTGGCTCTTAATATCTCCAACGACGAGTATCCCATAGTCGCAGTTTACGCGCGATTAACGCTCGCGAAATTATCGTCGAGAAACGCGCGCAATAAATGCGCTCGGGCATAAACTTCGCCTCGTGTTTTACCTCCTCATGGATTCGATAAAAATTCTTCCAACATTTCCAACCTACAAACTCGCAAAATTTTTTTTTTTTTTTTTTTTTTCAAATTGAGATATTCTCGCAGAGAGAACCTCACCTCGTTATTTTCTTAAACACACCCCGACGATTTCTTCCCCTTTCGCAGACACCGGCGTTTCTTTAACGACGTGACCGTTATCGCGGCGCGAGCGTGATCGCAAACATCGGCAGAACCGGCGATTTACTTCGCGAAAGCACTGAACCGTAAGTGGACGATTACGATTTGAATAAAGCATACGTACGGTGTAACTTAGCGGCGAGAAGGGGGCGACCCTCGCCTAATTCTCCTCTGAAGCCCCGACCGCTAATGATACGGCGATACCGATCCGTTACAACTTCATCCCCTTTGCTTGGCTGATAATAATAAGCCATTAGGCGGCGCGTTCCGCGAGTTATGCGAATAATCGATGGATGTTAACACGCTAACGCACTGCCCGACTGCCAAGAGGGGATGAGAGAACGCACGGCAGACCGAGATGGTGGTCGGTTGTACGTATATATATATATATATGTATATATATATATATGTGTGTGTGTGTGTGTGTGTGTGTGTGTATACCGCAGATTGTAAATCATGAAACGTTTCGTGCCGAGCCGTGATTCGCCCCGAGGTGTGCTACCGATCTAACGATTACTGGCCACGCCAGAGCTAAGTCCGCTGCGGTGGAAGGCCGCGCATCCGGCGCAGACGGTACGGCATGGGAAAGTAAGTCCGTTTGGAAGGAAGGAATTACGTCGGCTATGCAACGCAACCAGGAGCTTCTCCCGCATCGTTCCGTTTGCTTCCTCCTTCCCCTTGCCGACAAAATGCATTCTCGTAATGCACAGTAATTATTTGCATCATTGTTAGTGTCCTATATACAGTTTGAACCGTATATACAGTTTGACCGCATCTTGAATATTATTACTCGTAATGTTATTCAAGATATATTAGTAAATTAATAAAAATATGCATTGGTTTTTTTTTTCAATGACAGATGTAACCAGATATGATGTTGAAATTCGCTCTGTATATATTACTGACTTTGAGCTTTTCAAACGATTTATATTATGTATCGACGTAGAATGTCCTTCGCGAGTGTCTCTATATTATTTACTGTCTATTTAATCCGTCAATTTATATATCAATCTATTTAATTGTTCTGTTTAATCCATCAATATACAGGGTGTTCCCAATTTAAATTGCAAAACTTCGGGAGCGCGTAGGGAACTTAAAAACTAAGACACAAAGTCCTTTAGAGATTTGTTCGTTTTTGTTCGATTTTGGAAAATTGCAAAAATTCAATCTCTCATCATCAGTTGCTCTCTTGAGTTAATTGGCATCGAATAAATTTCTGCTTCAAGCTTCCTTACATATTCTTTTACAGCTTCTTTTGTTTTTCTTTTTGCAATTTTCTCCAAAATCGAGCAAATCTCTAAAGAACTTTTTGTCTTAGTTTCTCGGTCCCCTACACGCTCTTAAAGTTTTGCCATTTAAATGGACACTCTATATATTACTTTCTCTTAAGCATATATACATATAAATTAACAAGTTAAATTACATATTAATTTGTAAACACTCAAAGAATGAGAGCAATTGTATAATAACTTCATTAATAATAAACTTAAATATATAATCGCGATATCCATTAAATCTTAAATAACTAGTTACTAGTGCAACAGGATTTTTTACTGAAAAAACAAAAATTATTTATACGATTGACAAGTAGTTTATGACACAAAAACAATTGCATGTGACTTCACTAATAAATTTAAATCTAGACGTGACATTTATATAGTAAATATGTAATATTTTATATAAAAAATCAGGACAAATTGAGACGTTCACGCTACATTTTATTTAACCCTTCAACGATATTTTTTAGCATTCTTGCCAGATTGTAAATTGAAAGTGTTGCAATAGTTCTACAAAAAGTTTTATGCGTAAAAATTATTAAAATATTATATTAGATAATTATATAAATTAGATCGCCGGAGACACTGGACATAAATGAAATTTCATGTTATGCCAACGTCTCGATTTAATTTGTTTAATAAATATTGTAATAATTTTTCACGTATCCCTTTTAGAATTTTGTTCAAAAAGTATAAGTGATTGCAGAACAATACAAAAAAACGAAATCTCATTTAAAATTAATAGAACAATCGAAATATGAGCGTCTCATCTCACAATCAGTACTTGTACTTTTGACGTCTCGGCTAATTTAATTTGTTTAATAAATGTTCTAATAATTTTTATGCATAGAACCCTTTCTGAAAATTAAAAGCAATTATTTAGGCTGACATGAAGTTTTATTAAAGTTGATAGAACTAACGAGATACTATATGACCAATATTTTATCTCGATATGTATACGCTTGATGTTTCAGTTCTTCTATTTTGTAATTTGTTTAAATATTCTAATAATTTTAATGTATGAAATTCTCTCTCTCTCTCTCTCTCTCTCTCTCTCTCTCTCTCTCTCTCTCTTTGGAAATTAAAAGCGAGTGCAGGTTAACACGAAGTCATTAATCGATAGAATTGTTGAAATATTTCGTTTAATTTGGCAATTTAACTTGTTTAATTAATATTCTAACAATTTTTACGCATAGAACTTTTTATATAACTATTGTGAAACTCTTAAGTGCTTAAAGTCCGGTAAGAAATCGTCGGCAGATAAAGTGAGACGCAGCGTGAACTTACAATAAGCGTCTTAGTTTGTCCGGAGCAGTTTGTTTTATTTGATGTCCAGAATTATTTGTTTAATTTATGAAAAATTCTAGACCTATTAAAAATAAAGTCAGAATTCTCAACAAGTTGTGAGTTTCTACGAAGTAAAACGCCAATTTCACATAATCAGTCAAACAAATTATGCGTTTCAAATATGTATATATATATTTTTTTATATTTAATATCTTAACATAATATTGATATGGGGTACATATTCTTTATAATTATTAATAATAAAGGAATTAAAATTTTATACAAATGAAAAATTATCTTATAAAAATTATTCATTTTTTTCAGTACAAATCTAACACTTGAAACTTAAAAGACTGTTTTTCTTTCGTATAAATGAAAAACATTAGAAAATATATGTAATAAAAAAATTTATTTTAAAGAAAGTTGTATTAAAAAGCCTTGAAAATATTCTTTTTACTTGGAATTTTGAACAAAAAATCAAGAAATTTTTTTATAAGATTTGGGTAGACAGCCGGTAAAATATTACATATTTATTACATAAATGTTACATTTAGATTCAAGTTTATTATTAGACAGATTACATGTAGTTGCTCTCGTGTTCTAAACTATTATCGATCGTATAAAGTATGGATGCCTGTTTTTGAATAAAAAACTTGTTTCACTACGAAATATTATCCAAGATCCAATGGATATCGATTATTTCAACTTTCGTTCTATATAATTTAAATTAAATAACGAAATTATTTATCACTTGAAAATTATAAAATATTATACGATATTCAAAAACTTATTCTCGAATGCGCTACAAAAACTTTTACAATCGCAAGTTAGGGCAACAGGTTTGATAGCGTAAAGGATCCTATCGGGAAGAGGGATGTCAAGCTATCGGACGTCCATTACTCATGAATCGCGGTCCATAGTCGGAATCCTTGCAATTCCGTAACTGTCGAGCTGGCTAGATGAAGAGATAGGACTCAAAGGCCAAAACAGATTGCGCACTTTGATGGCGTCGTTCTAGATGGCCGAGTATGAGACTAAATCGTGAAAGAGAAAAGTGAAGACAGAGAGAGAGAGAGAGAGAGAGAGAGAGAGAGAGAGAGAGAGAGAGAAATATATTTCTCTCATATTATAATATGATTTAATAATGTAATTACGTTGTCTCTCTTCCTCTCACTGTAAAGGCTTAATCGTGCAACCGTTACTTTTAGCAGACTTCCGGACTCTTTAGCACATACGAGAACGACAGAAATTTACGAGAATGCTGTTCATAAAAAAAAATTTAAGCATTTTAATAGACTACTTTTTGGCCGCTAGAAAAACGCTCTTGAGTGTGGAAAATATTTAATAATATTTTTTAAAACAATAAGATGTTATTTCAAGATAAAAGGAACGATTTGCTTTGTCCCGTTGTACATTCTTATAAATTTATTTATTTCTATTGTATATTCATTTATAAAACACTATTGAGGAATTGTTGAAAGAAAGAATGTTGAGACGTATAAACAATTCTTTAATCATATTTTTTTGAAAAGACGCAGAAATCATCTTTTTAAATAAAACTCATGAAAATGTGTTAATCAAATTGAAATCATATTGAATTTTTTATTTAAATCTACCGTATTATAACATGACTATAATGCGATTATAAAATTAAAAGAAAGTAGAGATAGAATCTACTCTAATAAATTCTCTAAACAATTCTACCAATATATTTCTAAATACCCTATATACAGATCGACTGTTAAAGTTTTATTCATCCCTATTTCCGGCGAAGGTCCCTTCTCATTGCCCTATGGGGATTTATTCCACGGAGATGAAAAAAAAAATCTGTACGCACGAGAACGTGGGGAACTTCTTTTCAACGGGTGATTGTGAAGACAACGATAACGGCGAGCGGCGAAATAAAAATGTCGATGACGATGAAAGAAGATGACGTGGTCGGTATAATGGAGAGTCCTCGAGGGTGTATACATGGGAATATATCTGCATAAAGAAGTTGCTGTAAGACAGGTCAGCAGCTCTAGGCAATATACAGACGAAGCGAAGCTAACTTGTCATGACTGTAAGAGAATACGTAAGGGAGGAATATAAGGGATGTATATTCTAGACTCATTTCTAGAGAGGGATAACCAAAGAGGTATAGAAGGCAAAAATTCCGGTTATGACGCCGAGAAGGAAACAGAGAAAAAAGAACGCGTCTGACGAGTGCTCGACGGTACTTACGTTTTATAGAATATAATTATATTTACGTTTTATAGAATGAAAGAGTTTATTCATCCCACAGTTGAGAAGCATCATCGTGAAGGGGATTTTACGAGTATCAGAGGCACTTCTCATTGTCAGATAAGAGTACGCGCGTCAGAGAAATACACTGATTTTTCAAGTCACCGCTACAACCGCGAATTACGGTCTCATTTGATTACTTCTTTCTGCCACCGTTTATGGAATTAGAACCTGGCCGGATAAAATCGCCGCAATGTCACGGCGAAATAGAAGAACCGCCGGAAATGAAAAATCTCATTGCCTTGATCGCAATATCGCGACAAACTACCGAACATTGCTGACAGACGTTAAAAACCTTGTAATATCTACGTATCATTTCACTGATACATTTATATAGATTTTGAGTCTCCGCTGAATTTATTTGACATATGTTAAAGAGAAAGTAATTTTCTTATCGAAAGTTAATATTTATAATAAAGTATTTTTGTCTCCAAGATTTAATTAGAAATACAAATATTATAATTACAAAAATATCAATTGCAATACAAATATTATTAACATTAATATAGTAAAATCTATTGGTTAATTTTATGAAATACTAATGTCAAAAATTATAGTCAATATTTATGGATATTTGCAACCCTTTATTGAGTCGCAATCCGCGTAAGATCCTCAATCGGGAAGAGAATTTTCCGCGAATCAAACCGGATCGTTCCACCTTTTTAAGTCGGATGCGTAATCTAAATTTCTGCCAGCGTTTTGGAACCGATTTTTGCTTAGACCGACAGAGAGAGTTAACTCTACGCCGCCGTCTTCCGCAACGTTGAACCTCGCTAATTAGCGATTTTGCGGTTTTCCTTATCCGTATTTTCTCTATTTTCTCTACGTCCTCAAGCAACTGAAGTTTCCAATCTTCACAAGTTTCTGACAGAGAACTTCATTAGTTTGTCAATCTCGGCAAGATAAATGCGCTTTCGACTGCAAAAAAGCACTTTAAAGACCGACATATTGTTTAATTGATTATCATAATTCTAAGCTTAGATAATGAAAAAAATAATAGGTACAAAATAAATATAAAAAGTTTCTACTTGTTAGTACATTTCAAAAAAAAGAATATTTTGTCCGGCATATCTGTAATTAAATAATCTTACGACGCAGGAAGTTTTACAATACGATTAGCTCCCAGAAACATTAATCAAAAATAACTGTTTGATCAAAACGGCTGTTTGAAACGAGAGACACGATTGTCAGGACACATGCAATAGTCGCATTAATAACCAACGATTTCTTTTGAATCATTTGTAACCGTAATAATCATTTATGTCAAAAATATCGAAAGCGTATTAAGTATTTCTAATGAATGAAATCTTAGGATTTCATCGAACACTGAAAGATCTCTGCGATTTTTAGAATTATAATTATTTAATCCGTTACCATTATAATTTTAAAGAGCACACGAGTAATTTTTAATATAATTTAATTAATCAATAAATTTTAAATATATATTACAATACATCTCTTTTGCCGAGAAATACTTATGCCAGGTAGTAGCATTTAAAAATTTATACTCCCAGCGGCGCTTTTACGAATTTAAATCTCTCTGTCGTCACGTGATTCTCGCACAGATTACAGCGACGGCGAAATTACGCAGCCGTCTCGGCTCCTGCTTTTGAATGGCGAAACAATTTGCTACTTCAGCAGCCCTTGCTGACGACTGGTGCTGCCCCGTTGGAAGACGCTCTTCTTTCGATTCGCGTGAACAATACCGGTCCATTAACAGATGCAATCTGCAGCCGCTAATACTCAGTACCGGATGATCGCCCGCTCGCGATAACGAGCAACTAGGTCATTGGCCGCGCTCTCCTCGCTCAGCTGACGTGAAAAATCATTACGTCTTTCATGAGGGCGGGTCCGGGAGCACGAAACGACGAGAAAGGGGGAACGCGAAAAGTTCGTGCAATATGTCCAGCACGTTTGCTGAACGCAGCGATATTCGTCGTTCGAGCGAAAAAAAACGAGATATAATGTTCAAACTATATATGAACAGTTAAAAATTAAAGAGGAAAAAGTTTTGGCAAATTGCATTTACGGCGGATGCAAATAAATAGTATGTTCTTCGGAGTCAATCTTAAACCAAAACTCATGTTGAAATAATCGAGATATTTATATTTTAATACTTCAAAAACTTGGAAAATATATTTCATCTAGTAAAATTATGGTAGAAAAGAATCTAGTTTCAATTCTTGAAAAATATTATCGCTATCATTCTTGCCGAACGCGTTATACAAAAAACGAAAGAGGGAACAATACCAAGGAGAGAACAAATGATAGCAGAAATTTGGATCGCGACGTTGCGGGAGAGAAATGGAGAAAGAGGAAGAGAAACGAAGAGGGGTACGATTTTAGCCGGCGACGATAGAACAGCTTTGCATAGTCGGTCCTTTTCATACATCTCAAAGTTTCTGCATCCATTTTCTCCCTGCTTCATTCCTCTTTCTCTTTCACAGTATACTGGTTCCTCGAGAGTGTACATTTTCCATGATTCTCTTCATATAAACAGCCTCGAAAAAGAAACTGAACTTCGGCCTTTGGCTGTGTAAATAACGCGAAACGACCACTGGACAGACGACTGGTCAGTTCACAGAGAAACTATTTGATCTCATTTATTCGACACACGAGTACGTTGGTTGTGGCTGCATTTACCACCAGAACAAGGACACGCGACTGTGATCGACGGTGTGTCGTGTGAAAGAAAGATAGATAGGTAGACGCAATATACTGACGATCTTCAACGCTTAGGTAAGATCAACCGAAGGACATGAGTAAAGAGAAGGGTGTAAATGGGTGAAAAAAATAACGGCGACGGCGGTCGATTTGGAAACCTTTGAAGGAGAGATAGACTTTGATTAACCCTTTGACGCCACTTCAGCGTTTCATTCCATCATCGTCAGGGATATCCTCTAATGCAGAGGAGTTCTAGCTCTAATGGAAATGCTCATTCGCACACGAGTAAGGACAAATCTTCCCATCCGTTGAGATCGCGAAGTTAAGGAGGTAGATAATTGATAGCGAAATGTCAATTGCCATCGAAATGGTTCCGAAATTTTTTGTGGAAATGTGGTCGTTAATTATCCTTATTATACTTTCAGAAAGGATTTTTAGATCGCTCTCTAAAATGTATAGTGTCGATCTAGTGGCATAATTCAGTTTCGATTAAAAATGTCAATGTCATGTCGGACAAACGATGTTATTCGAAAATCAAAGTTAAAAAGAGATGAGAATCATATTAAACTACATATAGTGTTAAAATAAACTTTTTCATGCATAAAAGCTTTTTTATATCAAATATTATTAGTTGCCAAATATGAAATGTATTTACGACGATATATTAGCCTAAAACTTAAACAGTAATATTAATTTACATATAAAAATCAATATTAAAAAAGAAAAAAGAAAATAATGGTTGATTAATTCATATTCAACTTTACGTCATGATGATGTTTCATAAGATACACTTATGAAACAATAACAAAACACATATAAAAATTATGGAGTAATTATCGGTCTCACTTATCGGTGTTTGTGTACGTGTTTTATTCGTCGACAGTAATTATCTTTGTGAAGTGGGGAAACTAGTAAAAAAAGACCCGCTTTTCCCTCATTACGCTCATCAAGTATTTAAGTTGCGCAAACGAACGGCGCGCATTATGCATTAAGCTTGACGTCGCGCTCGCCTTCCATGTGAAGAGTTTCTCATTATCCACGGCGCATTTAGAAATAATCGGTGCTCTTAAGAAGAACAACTTCTCGCGAATAATACATCTGCGTATACACAACCGCATGAATGGTTCATTTTACACACAATTCTCTGCGACAATACAAATTTCTCTCTCTCTCTCTCTTGTGTTTTATTTTGCTACCTTTAATGTCGCGCTTGTAATGAAATATAAATTTATAAATAAATTTCATTTATTAAATAATAATAAACACGTTCGATCGCAAAGTGAATATTGCACGAATTCGCACATCGCAATGTACAGATTGAACAAATTGGCTTTGACGTATGTTGATTGTATCTGCAAAAATTAACCGGACACAAATCGCGATGAGTTAACGAACATCAATTGCACGTTATTATCGATAACAACAAATACGGCAAATTATCGATTCGCCAACATTAAAGCATTATGAACGCGAATCATGCATTTAAAAAGTTCGTTATTTTAGTCTCACCCTTAAAAATTTTCATAGAAAAGAGGGTAGAATTGTGCACGACGTTAAAAGCGTCGTCCTACATGAAAAAACGCATCGTAAAATTACAAGAATTTCTACTTCAAGAATCAATCTCTATAACGATTCGGATAAATAACTTCATATTATCTCAAAAATAAACAATTATTTTACTTGTTAATATCTGAATAATAATACATATCAATTAAATTATCATTTTTAATTAACCTTTATAATGAGAAATTAAATTTGGAACATATGATATAATTAAAATGCTAATTATTTTATTCCCAAATTTATCTTCTATTAATTTAGCTTTTATCAATTATCAGAAAACTGATACTAAAGATAAACACTTAATATTATGCTAAGTATTTCAGTTCTGAAAAAGCAAATTGTAAATAAAAAAGATATGAATAAATTGTTAAATAATTTTAAAAATACTGCGTTTTAAAAAATATCAGAAATATATAAATTCATTAATATGGAATATAATTATATAACAATAGAGAAATAAAAAATAAAAACATAACAATATCAGTTTGATATAAAATCGCTTAACGTTCATATCACTACAAAAGTTTTATTACAATTAATTATTCTTTTATTTTATTTTAATATTTATTTTAATATTTAAAAATTTTTCGAATTATTTTACGAGATACATCAATGTCAAATTTACTGTTTCAATTTAGACTTTAGACATAATGACGATGCTAGTTTCGCTATATAAAAATAAAATGTATTATTACAGTTTATATATATTATTTAAAAAACTAATTTCTCTCTTTTGATTTTGATATGTATCTATATTTCCTGAATTAATTGCTAAAGTTACTACTGCAAAGAATAAACAAGTTAATTAATTTTAAAAATAATAAGTTAAGAAATTTATGAATTGCTCACAGGATTAAATTGTAAATTGCGCTATACTTAGTTGTTTTGCTGTCATTTGATAATTATCTGAACTTCTTTCCTTTCTTTTGTTTGTTCTTTATCTTGTTTATCTTTCATGGCACTCACGCGACATTTATTCACAAAATGTGGTTAATTACGATAACGCGTATTAATCATTAGAATATAGCGATCATACCGCACTTTATATAATATTCTCTCATTAAATAATATCACCGATATCACAAGTTTGTATATCGATGATCTATTGAATCAGGTATGTTGTATGATGATGCGTTTTATATGATTTATTCAAGCGGAACGAGAGAGACAAAAGAAGGACGTATTTTTGAATATTGCATTTTGCGGATATCTATAGTAATTTTAACTTTGTATTTGTTTTGTGTTCTTTAACGAGAAATAATAAAATTATCTCGCAAAATTCGTGCATATATTATGTTTTAGCAACAGAAGCGACAATGTGTGGAATCCGACTTAATTTTTTAGAGCGGAGTTTCATGTCACCATGAAATTTTTTTCTCGTCATATAATAAAATCATGAGCTTTGTATGCGATGAACGTTGGGAATATTATATAAAAGATTACACGATTTTTATATTCTAATGAATAGTGCGCCTGCTATCATAATTAATTTTCCCGAGTACATAAAGTAATAATAAATGTTATAGAGGAACAATAAAGAACAAAGAAAAGTGGAAAAAATCCAAGGATGCATCAGATGAAGCGCAGAAAGTGAACAATTTATTTTATAATTATATTAATAATAAAATTAATTGCTTGCTTGTGATGATGCTGAACCATTTTAACAATTAATTTGAGAAATATTTTAACATATCCCAAAATAAACAGGCAACGATTAATTAATTCGTAGTGATATGGACGTTTTCAATTATTTTTTAAATTTATTTCTCCATATAAAATTTGCAAATTAAGTAGTAAATTATTTCGGTACGAAACTTTGATATTAAGTTAATATTGTTAATTTCTTACTTTTTAATTACGCTTTCCTTTAAATTATAGTATTCTGTATCTACAAAAAAATTAATATTTAAAAAATTTATTTTTTTTAACAATTAATTAACAATTTTGATGTATATTCATTTCTTTGTGATTTGCTGTAAATGTTTTTCGGAAGGGAAGGCTAGTAATATTATGTCAACGTTCATTGTTAATATTAATTTCCTGTTAATTAGAAGTAATAAAGTCGGATTAAAACAAAAAATTAGCAATAAATGAATATTTACAAACATATACTCGAATTTGAATTTTCATGCTGAAGATTAGAAGAGGTAATTAAAAATATTTCTCTGTTTTTTAACACTCTAAAATTTTTATCTCTGTATATATTGTATATAACTATTTAATATATATTCGTCTGGTTTCTTTTACTTTGAATAAATCGGCGTGCAACATATTTTCTACCTTGAATAAGAGCGAAACACGTGCAACAAATAGAACTAGCTGTTTGTGTCAAGTATACATAATGTAAAATCTTAGAATTGCTACAGAGAATTTTAAAACATTCTGCAAATTCATGCAACATTTTGCAATTTTTAGTAAACTTCTTTTTATCTTGGCAATTTAAATTTATAACTATTATTAAAAGTTTTTATAAAAATAAATAACAATAAAAAAAATAATAACTTAATTTTTTTATTATTACAAGTATTTGTGATTACCTGGTTACCTTGATATTGATTTGCGTAATTTAGAAATATTGCTCAATATCATCGATTAAATAATAGTTATTCATATTTTTATACATTAAAAGGTATTTAAATAAAAGATATTAAAATATGTCTCTATACATTTTTTTTTTTTAATTTCTGAATTATTCACGGAACAGATTAGTTTGTACTATTTCGAAGCTGAATCATAATTAACGCGTGTATTATTATATATGCAAAAATTAATACTTTTCGTTCTTATAAGTCATCATCGTTGATCGATAGAAGGACTCGCAGACGCATGTTACATAGTATCTGTTTGACAAATATATATGCACGCTTACACGTACATATTTGCCATCACAGAAATTTATATGTATATATTTAGATATATATACATCAGCATATATATATATATATATATATATATATATATATATATATATATAGAGGTCTCGGTATTTGTAATAATAGCGGTCCCGCTCTCACACGTACGTCCGAGGGGTCTTCGGACAGTGCTACTGGCAGCACTGTGCTGATTTCTCGAGGGATATAACAGAACTTGGAACGGTAATGTCAATCCAATCCACGTCCTCCTAATGCCTGTACCCGACAACGACGCTATCTCCTCGCGCTGTAGAACTGCAGTCATTTCTTCAGCGCAGCCCCTATAAGATTCTTCCTTCGCTCCACTTTCTCCCACTTTAATTTCTCCAGAGCGGTCAGACGCGCGTTGCTCGATAACAGAAAGAAAATATCGGACAGTTCGATATACTCTCGAAAGGTGCAACGAGATGGTAATTGGATGCTAAAACAGTTTACGGAAATATAATTAAAAGTTGGTTTCCCCAATGGTTTGCGCGATTTCGCGAATACACGTACACATACACACATACCGAATCATGTGAGCCACATATGTGACACGTGCGCTGTAGGAACTTAACGACTCTCGGGGACAGATCAAAGTTAACCGATTGGCAAGTCCGACAGCGCGTACAACGACGACCGGCGATGTGGTGCTTCAGTTTTGTAACTAATTCGTTATATTTAAGTTTGAATAGCTTAATCTCCGGGAATCCTAGAGTTTCATAATTGCCAAATGGAATCTCCAAAGGGAATAACCGCCACTAGTCTTCATATGGAACTCATCATAGAAATTACCGCGGCTAACGCGCCGCCGGTACTCATTTGAAATGATTGTTTTCCGAGTTTCGCGTAATGAATAACACATTACGCGAGACACACGTTATTTCATCGGTTGAGATAGCTGGGAAAAACCAGTTACAATTTACAAATAATTAAATTGGCTTTAATGCGAGCGATATATACTATACATTTATGTATATATATATATATATATATATATATATTTAACTAACATATAGCTAACATATATATATCTAAAACTTTGCTCTTGCGTAGTGTGTATATATATATATATATATATATATATATATATATATATATATATATATATACTACACAAGAGCAGAGTTTTAGCTTTAATTTCTTTGTTTAACGAATGTTCTATGACTTTTTTTCGCCGAGATATATTCAGATATATTAAAGCAAAATTGAGCTTGAACGCTTATAACTAGTGAAAAAGGAAATGATCGTACAATAATTATTATAATTAAAATTTTTGAAATGTATAGAAAAAAACTCAACACTTCGACCTTCTGTAACTGGAATACTTTTTACTTGTAAATGTTGTAGAGTTTATGAAAATTTTAACGTTTTTTCATTAACTTTTATTGATTTAAATAAAAGAAGATAAACGTGCAATTTCAACTTGATTTTTGGTAATAATTACACTTCAAAAATGTATAATGATTGAAAAAATAATAGGGATATTTTAAAGTGCTAACCTTTCTCTTTAAATTGCTTTTTTAATTATTATTGTATGATCATTTTTTCACTAGTTATAAGGGTTCAAAATCAATAGCTCGATTTTGCTTTAATAATGAATATCTCGGCAAAAAAATCATAGAACATTCGTTAAAAAAAGAAATTAAAGCTAAATCTCTGCTCTTTAACACCCAATTAATGAAATCGCGCTAGGATTTTTTTTAATTCGGCATTCTGGGACAAACTATTGAAAAATTTGTACAATCGACAAACGTCGCTTTCTTACAATGTAATTTTCTAACGAATAGAAAGAATTGAAATTCATTTAAAGATTCTAAAACTAGAAACTTGAAGCTTTGAAACGCTTTTTTATTGATCTTATTTCGATTATTTTTAAGGAAGTTTATTATTAAAGCAAAATCGAGCTATTGATTTTGAACCCTTATAACTAGTGAAAAAATGATCATACAATAATAATTAAAAAAGCAATTTAAAGAGAAAGGTTAGCACTTTAAAATACCCCTATTATTTTTTCAATCATTATACATTTTTGAAGTGTAATTATTACCAAAAATCAAGTTAAAATTGCACTTTTATCTTCTTTTATTTAAATCAACTATTTGAAAATTGGCCTTTTTTAGTTGGAAGAAAGTGGCAATTTAATTTTTTTACGTAGTGTATATATATATATATATATATATATATATATATGTATATTGTTCAAATTAGATTCATCGTGAAAGTTTTCTGCGATACAAAGAGATGCTGAAACTCGAATAATCCTTCAGGCATTCCACCACTTTAACCCCACCGGCGTGCTTTCAATCCTCTTAAAGTGCACGGTACTTAACACATCGTGTTCACATTTTCTTTTTATCTTTCTCTGTCTCTCTCTTTTTTTCTTTAGAAAAGTTTTACAGCAAAAAGAGATAATATATATATGCGCCTATTAACGCAAATATCTAAATTAATGCTGCAATGTGCGTACAGGATATAAAACACCACCTGAATAACTTGTAAATTTTATTTTTTGTGAAAAATTATTATATATAAAAGTCGCATAAGTTCAAGGAGAATTACATTGTACAATACATTTATTTTTTTATTAAGTAGGAAGCACTTTGAGTGGTTCTATTTAAAAACAATAAATTAAAGATTTTCAAATCTTCGAAAAACTTTCACTTACAAAAAAGTATTGTATATGTATACAACATATATAATGTTTTTTGCAATGACTCTCTTGAAATTGCAATTTTTATGTGTAATAATTTTTTATAAAACATATATAATTTACAAGTTATTCAGGTGGTCTATTAAATGCTTCACACCTCACTCTGTATATATATATATATATGTGTGTGTATGTGTGTGTGTGTGTGTGTGTGTGTGTATACATATATATATATATATATATATAAATTAAGGGAAAATTTTCAAAAAAAATATCTCTGTTCATTTATCTGCGATCGTTGCTGTTTGATCAACAAAAAGATTTTGCCCAAAGAAATCATTTCCTGTCGAGAGATCGTACTGACATATTTAACTCGCCAACTTTTTCGTCAACACAGTTATTTTTCCTGAGTCAATTATCTCAAACGGAGATTGTTTTCAATAGGATCAGAGTATCGGTATATAAAACGAACGAAAACACGCGGAAGAGAAACTTAAGATCAGGAAAGTATAATATTGTTCTACTTGCATCTATAGCTACGTTAGCAGGCAAAATGTCGATAAAAGAGTACCTATCGGCTCTGTGAAGAAATCTTTGAAGAGATAAATCAGCAATCTTGTCGACTGCAAACTCTGTACAGGCTTCTTAATATCAGGTTTCTTGAGACGTTTATAATGATATTATTCGAATTTTCTAACAAGGAGCATTCTCATACTCTAATTAAATCTTCGAACGAGGATATTATAAGATAAAACCAATATTTACGACATCTACTAATTATCGATCTCAAAACGCGTTTCAGTTCAATCTGTTCGTTTGCGTCCTACCGACAAATATTTTGTAGACACTAAATGAACAGCCAGCGTGTTTATTTGTTTCTGACAGACGAATGTATATAGGAAAGCCTCAAAAACTTTGCTGACTGGATTTCACGATTGACAATCCCACGAAACGAGCAGAATTGTGAAGCGTAAAATTTGCTCGGACAGCGAAGGGGGAGGGAGGTGGACGGTGTAGGGGGAGGGATTGGCCGGAAATGGCGGATGTCACGGTTGCCCGAGCTCCGAACGACATGTTGGTAATTGAGAGAGTATTCAAATGCTTGGCCGATACGTGACCGTCCTCCGGAAGCATACTCGCCAATGTAAAGCACCTAATGACGTTTTGGATAACACAGCGTTCAAATCGCGGCCCCGCATGGTGGTTAACGTGTTTGCTTTGTCCAACTTAGAATTAAATGCACGAACGCGAATCTTTTAACAATATTGCGGCGATATTAATGTCAATAATAATCATAATGGTCGTCTCTTTGTAAAATCATTTATGCATTCATACTTGTACACGAGACACACTAATCACGCATACGAATTTATTAATGAGAATGAAAATCGATTTACTCATTTGTTTGATAGAGAATAGCGTATAAATATATATCTCTTTACAACTACCTTTTATGTAAAAGAATACACATGCAGATAATCTGTTCTGTAAGAAGAAAAAAAAAGTTGAGCCTATTATAGCGTTATATTATAGCGTTTTTTTTTTTTTTTTTTTTTTTTTTTTCAAGTTTTTATATTATGATTAACATAGTTTATATAGTTAAATATTAATATATTAAATTATTTTTGTTGGACTTTGAGAGTTTGTAAGTATCAAGTATAAAGGAGAATATTTAAGGGAAAATTTAAGTTGCCTCGAACTAAAATAAAATTTTATTTCTACGCACACATCGCCGATCGATGGAAAGCAATCGAAAAAGTTGATCATCAGTTTTCAATTAAACGTAATTTAACTTTCTTTCCCGTATATAACTTGTACTCACGTAATTTAATCTCTTTGATGTTGACATCCGACTAACTTACAAAATTCGGTACAAGCCCGAGGGCAAAATTACAGATTCAATCTAGACAGTTATCAGTGAGAGCTCCATCATGGTGCATCAAAGTGATGTTTTTATTGTATCGAACAGATTAATCAAAGATCGACGCTCGAGTATTGAACCATTCAAATCATAGCTAAATGGAATTCGTTATTTAATAAAACAATTGATCAATCAATGTAATTTCTCGAACTTTCATTCATCAGATACGCGTAAAATAATCGTAAAACAGGAAATTAATCTCTGAACTTTTCCTTGTTGTATCATAAATCACAATGGATCATATTGGGCACAAATCTTAATTGTTTTCCACATCGGTATATGGTCGATATCCGATGAAAATGCGCATGGTTGTGTATATATATATATATATATATATATATATATATACGAAGAGCTAATCTAAAAATCCATCGATAGAAACCGTAAATCACGAACCTCCAGCGTTTCGCATTATATGAGACACGTTCCAATAATCGCGAATTGCCTCGAAACGTAATATACCGCGACTCCTGCCAATAAAATTCCTTTTTGCCATCCGCGATAGTCCATATACGAGTCTGCAACGTGACGAGAGGGTCCTCCCATAGAAATCGGTATACGGATATATAGTAAGAGATAAATCTTTCGCCGCTGCGTGATCTATTCTTGGAAATAGATCGCGAGATTGGCGAAGCGAGCAGGCCGAATTAAATCGCGCAAGTCAAGCAGAAGAATCGCGAAAAAGCGATTTCAAGATCAAAACTTTTAACTGTCTGTCTGTCTCTCTCTCTCTCTCTCTCTCTCTCTATCTTTCTCTCTTTTCTCTTAAAAACTTACACGTGAAAAATGGACAGATAATTAAATTTTCGTAATATCGTTTAAAGTTTTTTTATTTGCATATTGCAGTGTTTATTCAATAGACTTTTCTTTTTTCTCCCCTTTGTTTCTCCCTTTTACTTCTCTTTTCTCTTACGTCACAATTGATATGGATGATTAATCATCCTGAATTATACATCATTTTAATGGTAATCCTGAAGAATGAAGAATGCATATTTGAAACTTTGTCTATAAACATCGGATGTGATATTTTGTATTGAAATTAATTAAATGATATCATAAAGATTATATATTGATATAATTTTCTTTTCAGATATCTATTTAACTGCATCACAATCAAAACTCAATACTGCAGTTTTTAATATTAAATAATTAATAAATATTACAGATATAAAAAGCCAGCCTGTTGCCACGTTGTTTCACGACTCTAAGCTTCTTGTATATCTATGTTTGCTGGTCGCAAAGCTTTTCCGTGTCCATCAATTATAGACAATGCTTCACGCACGCGAGATTGATGATAATCCGTGAACACTGCGACAACCAGGTGAGTTTAAGTTTTATACAGCAATCAACCGACTGATCAATTTTACCGAGTACGAGATTGCGCGATGATCGATCGTGATAAGGAGTGAGAACACAATCTAAGTAATTTTATTAGCATTATGATAAAAGGCAAGCAATGTTCAACTTGAACGAGAAATTACTAAAATGCTGATTGATCGATGGATAAAATCAAAATAAAAAAAAAGAAATTTTTAATACATCTAGTCGATCTCACAGCAAAATATATTAAAATTGACGACTTGATTATATTCGACTGTCATTTTACGCCATAAATGATTGCAATCGGTGCAAGAAATACACAAGATGCAAATCGGGGAAATCATTAAAATTACTAGGGCGATTAGAGCCGCTATACGAGGTTTCCATGTGCATGCACGCTACGGCGGTTTATATAGCAGAGGGGTATATTAAATATACCGCGCTAAACCACCCTACCTTTTATGCCCTCGTTCCGTAAATGTCCGTGTATATCTTTATCGTTGGCTATGCACCAGCGCGAGTGGCTTGTAAAAAAGAACGAGGACGTGAAATATTTCATTCTGGCGAGCGCGGGAGAGTGTCCGTCCGACGTTCCATTAGTGCCCCCCCCCTCCTCCCTCCCCCTCGTTCAGCAAACTCATCATTATCGTGGATGTAACGGGTAGGTACACATCTGCCAGGCCATATTCCCCTTCTCTTCTTTTATTTTTATTTATTTTTTTTTTTTTTTAAGAATATATGTCGTCTATCTCTGTCATTATGCGAGAAAAAAAACCGTTAGACACAGCTGTGTGTTTTTATTTAAAGTTATTCCGAGAAATTTTGAGGCATGTATCCTCGTGAAAGTAAAATGGAGATGTGATTGACCGAGGATAAATCGACTTCAGACTTTAGAAAATCATACGCCATAAAAAATACCCGTCCTAGCTTACATCGATTATGGCACAAAACTGGAAAGTAATCTGGATTAAAGTGTGTTTTTTTTATCCATTTACTTTCCCGATTAATACTTAAACAATGCTCGAATCCGAAACGTCTCGTGTAATCCGCTTAGTGATGATTCTGTAACATTATTACATCTCTATATAATTTGTACCATATTCGCGATCATTGCCGAAACAAATGAAACAGTTTAATGTTTCACAGAGTTTTGTATTACGCACATGAAATCAATAAGATTCATGTGCCCGATTTTAGGCGAATGTCGCTATTTTATTTCCTGAATATTATTAAATTAATGATCTTTCCATTTACTACGGCTCGCTAAAAATTGAAATAATCTAGTGCCCTACAAAGTCTCCAATTCGTTACGAATCCCAATGTCGGCGATACCGCCGAGTTTATCACTTAGATTATTATTCAGGTGCGAATTACTCTCGCGATTGCACTTAACTAATTGGTCCATTAAATTATACGTTACGTTTTAATCAGAGGGATATCACGCGCCGTCCACATTCAAATAATATATATCACGGCCTCGGCCGCCATACAAATTCGTATTTACTGCGAATCGCGAGATGATTTATCCCGCTGTCCCTTTAATCACAGTAATGAATATCATCTCGGGAGGAAAAAAGTCGTCCAGCTGAGATAAACCGATGTTTTATGGCTCAAAAGTCGTTTTTTCAAAATGTCCGAGAAGGAGTTTTTAATCGCAACTGAGAGAAAGAGGAAATGAAAGATAGAAGAGACCGAATAAAGATCTAAGCCTCATAAGTGGCGTTTGATTACCGACTTATGAGAGCGCCCATGTTAAATTGTCGCTGCCGTTATAATCAATCAAAGCGACGTGATTAATAGCCGAAGGATAATGAAAAATGATCGATTTAAGGTGACGCGCGTGAGCCCGTATTCACTTGCTGCGCATCGACATTATCACTTTTCTAACGTTATCACTAATGATCGCACGAAGTCTCATTCATACATTTACTATACTATAATACAGTTTCATAAAAGCAGAATTTTGAAATATTTTGCTTTCAAATATCTACAAAGGCTTGAATAAAATACTTCAGATTTTTAACGATGATAAAAATTTTATATCCAGAGTATTTCTTAAAACTATTATCTCACTATTGTAAATAATGTAATCGTTGGTAATAAATAATTGCCATAATTCATCGTTCCAACGTTATCATTAATGATCGTACGAAATCTCATTCAGTTGTAATACAATTTAATAAAAGCAAGTATAATTTTATTTTATTTTAATAAAAGTAGAAATATTTTATTTCGAAATATCTACAGAAATTCGAATAAAGCGTTTCAGATTTTTAACGATGAGAAAATTATCTATATCCAGGATATTTCTTGAAACTATTATCCCTCTATCATATCGTAAATAATGTACTTATAAGTAATAAATATGCATAATTGCCATAATTTACTTTCTAAAGATTCTATAACAAGAGGATAAAAATGAAGGGAAAAGAAGAAATCAAAATTACACGCCAAGTTACATATTTCAGCGAAAACTAAAGTACTCGTAGCACACACTCATCGTCGCCATCTAATTGTTTCATTCGCGAGCAGTTCTTAATTCGCCAAACGTGCTCGAATAACGTGCGCGCGCGTTTGCAGGGTGTTCTGATCCAGTATTTAATTCAGGTGTCACCTGTGTGCTTAAGCACGCGCGCTTAAGGCTCGCACACCGCACCGCACCGCCCGCAACGCTGCAAGCTAAATCAAACAACGTTGCAAATTGCAAATGGGAACTAATTGCTTTCGCGCTTTACTTACAACCGCAGTAACGTTTTAACAAGCTTCGATGTAGAGGCGCGAGCCGAGGGGACCACCCCCGTCCGATCTCTCGTAACGGGGAATTTAATGCGCATAAAGGACACAAGAACGCAATATACAGAGCATTTCCAATTAGCACTGCTGACAAAAGTGAAACTCAATGATGGACTCTCCTCTCCCCGCGTGCACGTCGATTGCATATAATAATGGGAGAAAATCGGTAATCAGATTGCAAGAGGATTGCGGCAACGCTCGGGCGCGACATTTCCCGTTGTTACTATAGTCGCATAATTATTTTAATGTACATAATTTGCGGGAGATGCAAAAGCTTGCGTATGTAACGCGTTTTGATTACTATATATAATCAAAGCTTTCACGCAAGATTTCCATCCACCTATGAGGACTGTTTAATTTATATCCTGCTTTTCGCAAACGTTGTACAACATTACTTCCATTGATTAAACACAATAGATATTTAAATCCCTCAGCTAATTTATTTTATATATATATATATATATATATATATATATATATATATATATTATATAAATATTTTTAAATTACTTGTTTTTATAGTTTAAATTGATTTCGAATTGTTATCAATTTTTTTCTCATCTTTTCGAATGTATATAACGCGCGCTAAAGTGCGTTCATTTATCTCGTTGTATCAAAGAAGTTAAAGATCCATAAAGAATTTTATGAGATTATGCGAAGAAAATAAATGTCGAAAGTTTATCTTGCACATTTATCTCGAGCATTTCGTTAATTATAACCTTGTCTCGCTTTTTGCGTCACAAATTTGCAGAATCTTTATGTAAAGTACTATAGTTGTCCTTTAGTTACACGCGAATCGCGTATCGTTGATTTTAAAACTACGATTCGTTAAACATCGACGAAATAAAATCACTTTACGGAAACGATCTCGCATCACCGGCCAAATAAAGCATCTTAAGCGTTTCTTATTTCTACCAAACGAACTTATTTCTACTCGAAACAAACGGTCCGGTTAACAAGATCTTTCGATTTATCCTTGGAGATGACTTTCATCGCGAGAAGATGCTCTGCAACTCTATCAGTCCGGATGTTCTCATTCTGCGATCTCTTCGATTCGCATCATCGAAGAATCTGCTCTACTTCTCATCGTTTTAACAATTTTACAACTCGCGACGATCGCAATCGCAAAATCGCAGATGGCGAAGATAAGAGACAAATTGACCATGAGGAGTGCATCGGACAAAGCGAGGGATGCACCGTATTATATGAAGCGTTGACGCTTTCATGACGTTGTTTGTGGAACGGTGTTTGTCCGCATGGTGTATGCGTGCGTCGGCTGGTGGTCGTCGGTGTGTTTGCCCTGATGATACAATTGTATGTACAGTGTAGGAGGCCCTGTTCGTCCTGGCAGGCACGGCGCACGTGTTGGTCGGATAGCGACAACGTGTATAGGCCCCCGCGTACGTCGGATATCTATGTTTGCTCATCCAGAATATGGGTTTATGGCTGGACCGTCACGTTACAGATTTGTGGTGGAATCACTAAGGAGAATCCCTAAATAACCGTTTCTGAGACTCGTGGAAGGATATATAGGGTGTCCCGTAATTGGTGAAAAACCTGCTAATGGCACAGATTCTTGAGATCATTTGGAGACGATTTTTCCTCAGCGAAAATATCGAGGCATCAATAATTTCCGAGTTATAAGCGATTGAAATAAAAGGCGCTTTTTGCAAAGTTTTTGGAGTTAAAAAATTATAAAAATTGGATTCTTCAGTTAATTTCAGATAGAGTTTACTCTAATAGAATTTTAATTCAAGGCTTAATTACAAGGATATAAAATGACAAAAAGTGGAAACTTGCAAAAAATGACGTCCCTCGATATTTTCGCTGAGGAAAAATCAACTCCAGTGATCTCTCAGAATCTGTTATTAGCAAGTTTTTCACCAATTACAGGATACTCTATATATACGAGGTATGACAAATGATTTTTATTTTAAGTGATCTCTATTCAGAATCAGCATCTCATTTCCAATGTAATATTTATAGCGTTTTGATTCTAAAGTTTTAAACATCTGATGTCTCGAACGTAATTCTGGCGATTCTGTGTAAAAATAGAGATGCAAAAAATGTATATAGAGTTTCTTAAAAAGTATTCAATTTTAAAACAAAAGCATTTTAAAATAATATATTTCTAATTTTATTTTTATTTTTTTAGATAACTATTTAATAATTATTTTGCATAATTTAGAGAAAAAACCTTCTCTCTCTATCTCTCAATTATAACTTTCATTATAATTTATACACAAACACAAAATCAACCTAAATATTAATTATGATATTTACTATTCTGATACAGAATATTAATAAATTTAATCGAGAGACGAAGTTTCCAATATTTTATATTTACGCAATAATTTTATATATTGCTTAATAAAAAACAAATTAAAAATCATTAAAAATAATTAAAAATCGACACGAGTTTGGGAACGGTTTTATAAACAGTCTTTCTCAAAGTAAGGACGCAAATGGAGTTGGCGAAAAGTATTAATGCGTGGTATGGAAGTAAGATAAGTGGGCCGTATGGCGACCGTTTCTCCCCGCGCCACGTTCCCCCGCGGCCGCCAGATATATCCGGGATCGCGAAACTAATTCCAGCCTCTAATGGTTCTGCCAATAGCAATTTCTGTAAGACTGAATAGTGATTCTCAGATATTAAGAGAACGAGAAACTTTCCTTCGACGGTTCCGCACGGTACGTATGGGTTCTGCTCTCGTGCAATTTCCGTCCTCCCTCCCGTCCTCTGTCTCCCTCTCCCTCCCTCTCCCTTCCTCTCCCTCCCTCTCTCTCTCTCTCTCTCTCTCTTTCTCTCTCGTATCCTATTCTTCTGTTCTTCTAGCTATCCCTGAACACTCTAGGTAGAGGCATTAAACACCTAATGGGCTTTTTTTCCTTACGTCGATAGCGAAAAGAACCGCAATGATTGATTTTCGTCTAACTAACGGCAAACCTTTTTATCTTCGAACGAACGCTGCAAAGAACAATTCAATTTAAATTAAATGGAAACCGCTGTATTGTTTATAAAATTCCACCCTTAATAATTGCAATAAAAACTACTAATAACTGCGAAGAAAGTTATTTAATAATGGTGTAAAGAATTAAAAATAAGAATATCTGATTTATTATATTTTTTAAACTAGATCAAGAATAATCGCACACAATTCACACAACGATACGTATAAATAAATGTGCAAATTTCCGAATCGAATTCAATCTTATCGCTAATTGAAAATCTTTCAATCTTTATTTTGCTTTTAAGCTTTGGTATATTTTATTATCACATTTAGATGTTCTATATAGCCGACTTTGCCACACAATACGCATCTGATTATATAATTTATTAAAAATGTACATTTAGTAAAATACAAGAGATACGTTATCGTAACATCAGATGAACAACGCGTAATATGTATGGTGATTGCCGTTTCTTTTGCAAGCTTTTATCCGAGATTATTAAATAATTTGTGAATGTATTTCCTCGTATAAAATATACAAATGTGATATACGCAGCTAAAGTGATGTCCACGAATTGTGTACGTAACCTATTTCCGGCAACTCTCGAGATAAAACATCGCGTAAATCGCGACATGTATCAACGATGCATTCAATTATAACGTAGTTGCCGAAAATTTCGCCATACATTTTGAAAGATTATCTCTTCCGATTTTCCGCTCGCGAGACATAATTTTCAATTTCCTCCTTCCTATCGAGAACGATAAAGATTTTCGTGACGATCTTTTATAATACCAAATTATCTTTCTTTAAAACATACAATTTACGGAAGCAATATGCTCATTCAATATCCAATAGAGAATTTTCTTTTTGAAGTATAAACGAATCGAAATGCCGATTCTACGGGCCGATAAGTCGTTTCAATCTTTCACCTCCTTTTGTATCTACACAAAAGTCTTGCTTTTCGATTTCTGACGAAAGGCAAAGAGTTATAACGGTGCATACCATCAGGATTACGAAAAATGCTAGGTAAATTACCGAGTAACTATAAAGTAATGGTTACCAAGATACAAAACTCTCATAGCAAAAAAAAAAAAAAAACATCTGTAGACAGAAAATCGAGAATCTTGACTTTGGTGATAAAAAGCTTGAACATTATAATTGCGTTTGCATAGGCATTGAATAGCAGTTGGAACCAATCATCATCAATAACATCCGTGATTAAAAGCACTATCGAGTACGTAAACACGTTCACGTTCAAATAACCCCTCGTGTAGAAGAAGATCACAAAGTTGTTGACAGTGAAAAGTATATCAATTTAAATGTATGAATCTCTTGACATATTTTTTTGTACAACAGAAATAAAACACTACAAATTTCTGTATATTTAGTGATAATGTTTATCTCAGATGGGAACAGAAAAGTAAATATAAATGGAAACTAGAAACAAATTTATTCGTATGCAGCAAATTTTTTCCTTTAAATTAGAAGTAATATAGAACTTAATAATGTAATAGCAGAATTTTTATAGGCGATAAATAATTAATATTAAATATTATAAATTAATATTTATATTAATTTATAATATTTAATATTAATTTATTATTTTACTTTCATGTACCGATTTCTTTAATAATTAGGTCATTTTTAATAATTAAGTTTCATTTTTTAATCCGATCATGAAATATGTTTCTCAAATTATTCATTAATTATTTTTCAGGCATTCGGCATATTCCATTTCCGTATTGGAATTGTTATTTTTCCTATCGAGCTCCGTCAGAGATAGAGGCTTAGGATTAGATATACTCTCCAGAATAAACCGAATGTTGATCCGGAAATGTAGAGTTACATTTTTAAACATCAGGACACAAAGTTTAAATAAAACTACGGAAAACACGAGGATTGATAATTCCATTCGTATTTTTATCACAATACATATCATACCACTACTATGAGTGTGGCAAAGCATTTCTATATGCGAACAAAGCATTTCTATTTACTTCTGTGCAAATGCTCTGGTCACACTGATTCAACGTTTTCGTTAGAGAAAAAAATAGCGATGTAATACCAACCGTGCTTGCACGGACTAGCTCTTGTTTTTAACGCACAGTCGCGTTGTTAGTAGAATAAATATTTTCACGCGAGTTGTACACGAAACTGATGTACATGTACACTGTTTGCGAGAGTGCGTTACATCTGAATATTTCCTTCTTCAACAATTATTTTCATCTTTGTTGACAAGCCTCGGAGAATTAACTAGTGTTCTTTGAGCAGCCGACAAATTTAACGATATTATGCACATAATCGTAGACATTGGTTAACATATTTCTCATCTGATCTATATATCGAATTGATAAATGCATTATGACGCGATCTATTAGTAATTAATTATACGTATACACTAGTAATTATTCTCAGAATATTTTCAGAATGCCTGAAAAATAATAACTTATTTTAATAAGATTTTATAAACTTTTTTCATCATATATATATTTGTATTTAATTCGTATTCTCTTATTTTTTTCTCTTTCATTAATTATCAAGCTTTTCTCCATGTTATATTTTTCCATATTTTCCTATTTTTTGCTATGAGTTTTAATATCGTTTCAATTTGTAAAAAGTCAAACAAATATTATATTGAAAAAAATTATGCTATTACATGATCGGTTAAAAATATTGTATGACTTCTATTTTTGCAAATTAAATTATTTTTGTAAAAGTAGAATGTTTAGAAAATTTATAATATGCTTTTATGCTATATGACTATTTATGACACATATATATATTAGAATAACGTTACGTTTATGCATTCAAGAAGGATAAATATCAATGAAGGGTGAAACGCCGGAATCCCATCACTTTAAAGGGGGATATTTCGTCCTCGAAACAACCTGCTCGGGAATCGATTGGTCTGCCTCCCGGACGGTGAGACAGGCTCCTCTACATTGATATTCAGTAGCAGCCCTCGTCTCTACGAACCGTCAAGAAATTTTACCCCGGGCATTGCAACACGCGCGTTCCCCGTGGAATCGCTAAGTTCGTTGTCGGCGACAACGGTTCGGATATCGAATAATTATACAAGTCGAGTAAGTAGCCCAGCGCCGTGACAAGCGTGACGAACGGAATTCCTTGTCAATGTAGTGTGGTATCATCGCAATAGAATCCTTCAAAGGATTCTTCTTCCATAACGAACATATCGATTCTAATCGCTAATTATATATCGCAAAACAACGAATAAAAAAAGAAGCGCAATAGATAATATTTCGAATTCATCAACGTTATGTTGCTTATTTTTATTCCAGTATTATATTATATTATTTAGATTTATTTCAGATTATATTTACTATTATTATTATTATTCAAAATTTGTCTTAATATATTAAGAAAGTTTTTCTAGCAATTAAATTTGCAATTAATTATTTTAAAAAAAATAGCAATTCTATCGATAAAGTAAAACAAAATAATAACTCGAATAATAATAACTCTGATCGAGTGTTCAGATTTTTATATTTTACATGATGAAATCCTATATCGATATATATTCCAGGATAACAATCAAAGAGCACAAGCGAGCTTTGTAGCGGAATGGCTTTGATCGTTCTATTAAATATCTCTTGTCTATTGAATAAATCCATACCGTTATATGTGGGTATGATAGATATTTCTATTCATCGATGAAAACGATTGTTGATATTCCGGTCCACTTGTGATATCCCCTGCCGATCTCTGGCGAAACCGATGCATTCAGGTATTAAACTGAAATATCAAATCAACAGCGGAGTATAACGATGTATCTCCACGCGATTTTTATAAATCCGCAGATCGATCTGCAGATAGATATCCTTGAAAAACAGAAAACTCTTGCGCGCAACAAAATTTCAAACGGCAATAAAGTCTCATAAATATAAATATATTTATCAATCTTCAGAAATCTGTAATCTAGATATGTGCAGCGCGCGTATATACGTAATTGATCAATTTAATACACGGTGAAATAACGAAGAATCACACGGTAATATTCGCTTATTATTTTGTTATAGGATAACACTGTGTGTGTATTAAAAATATTCTTTCATTTAAAATAAAAATAAAAATACGGAACATTCCTGTTGATTTATTTGTAGTATATCTATACCCATTCATCGCGCGAGTTGCAAACTTATATATTAATTACATGACGATATAAAAGCAATTACTGATAGAAATCAATTTGCCTCGCTTCGTCAATTTTCACTATTTTCCAATTAATATGTCGGCTTTAGAACTGCCGGGCATTCAACTGGTACAAATTAAATTATTTATCGGATATTATATGCTGCAAATGAGAATTTGAGCATCACTTCTCGTTTCGCTTAATGACAAAATCCTGTTCGTTACGTGGATGCTTGAATATCACAAAGCATCGATTAAAAAAAAGAACAACTCGCTAAAAAACATCTACATTGAATGGCACATATACTTGTCTGTATTATAAAATATGTTAATAAAAAGACGTGGAATATATACTAACAATAAGAATAAGGAGAAACGTAAAGAGAAATTTGACGAAAAGTTAATAGAATGTGAAACGTTTTGCGAGTCGTAAGGAAATCTCGATTGGCACTTGAAGCTTCGAAAGCGGACGGGTTCGATATTAAATTAGAATATTCTCAATATATATAATGCAGCATAGATATATATATATATATATATATATATATATATATATATATTTTCGCATAAGACTTCTTTCTCGTGTAGAGATGCGAGTGCATCCACCCGCCTTGAATATCAATTTCTTTCCCCATCGTAAGAGGAAAATCTATATTCACGCGAGTCCATACCTAAAGATCCGTGGCCTGTTGAATCTTTTTCAATTCATTGATTCTACCTTGTGTTACTTGAAGTAACTCCATAGAATGTCTAAGAAATTACTTTTTTTCTTCATAATGTCAATATCGATATATTTTTCATTACATACGATTAAAGATTAAATGGTCTTGTAAGTCTGGATTACTTCAGTTATACAAACGACAGACATAATATACTCTTGTTAATACGTAAATTGATTAAATATCAATTATACGATTATGATAAAAATCTGCTTGAGTTACTACAACTTTTTTTTCAAAATAACGCTCGCGATCGAGATGATAAATGAGAGTAGGAAAGAAACGCGTTAAGAAAATACATGTGCATGTTAATCTCGCCGAATAATAACACGCGTGCATCGTCAACCCTTTTCTACCCTCTTCCCTTCACCGCGTGCGCCGGCTACCCCTTTGAAGAAATTCCGGCATCAGGAAACGCGCAAGGCGAAAATCATGGCTGGCTACCTGGCGTGTCTGGAGACCGTAAGAAATGATAATGCGGCCTAGCTGTATGGGGTACATACATAACGCGTACGCCTATGTGCACCCCCTATGCACCCGCGGATGCCCCGATGGACTCGTATGACTCGCCTAAGGGGGGATATTTTATGTTGGCCGTAGCGTGAGCTCGAAACATACCTCGCCAAGCCCTTCTCAACTCTCTATAAGCCGAGTCAAGCACACACCCATACAAACGCTTTCGGGGTTTGACCGTTACTTCGAGGTGTAATTCGCCAGATTACCATCGGATTGAGTAATTTCGCCGTAATCGCGTATACGGCCGAATCCTTTCGACCGGCTCCTTCGACGTATGTACACGACATGCGACGTCAATGACCATAATTTCCCGTCGCGTACCGTTTAATAACACATGTGTCGGCCCCATACGTAGTCAAGCGGATAAGCTTGGAATGCTTATGCGGAAGATGCATGACTGTGAATGTGCTAAAATTTGCAAAGCATGATAAATTTGTAAGACGTGCGGTGCTTCATTTAATTGTATTGTAAATCTATTGTTCGTTAGAGAAATAAATTTTTGAATTTTTTTACATGTATAAATATAAAGAAAAGGCTCTGACGGAGATTTTTAATCTTTATACGTCGAAATATCTTACTTTATTATAAAAAAAGCAATTATATTTTAATATTCTATTCTTGATACTTAATTTTTTTATTATGATACTGTATCTCTCTTCAAATCATCAGGCATATTTTTTTTTAAATTAAAATCGACTTTCTCTAAATAGGATCGCGAATAAATTTTGTGAAAACTTAAAGCCACTGTTGTAACATCGATGAAGGCCTGATTCGCATTGTAATCCCTTGTAATCTCAATGGACATGCTTAATAGCTTCCAGACGAACCCTTAATGGCGCGGTGTAGTTGAATGGATAGTTCTGATGACGACCAGACCCAGGTCTAGACCGATGGACGAGGCATCGTCGTACAATCCGGGATTAATAGCGCGCGAACTAATTCAAATGTCTAATAAATCTTGGCCGTTTCTCTCCGGCAGCCGATCGCGCTTGCACCTGCTGAATTTCTCGACGCGAGGAGAGACCGGTCGGTCGGTCGGTCGATCGATCGATCGGATCGGTCGAAGAGAGCAGTCAGATAGATTCGATTAACCCGCGAGTTTCGTTAACAACTAACACGATTACCTCTAATTCCAATTTGTCACCAAGAAGCTATGGCAGGAACTTCTATTCCCGTATGGAGAAGAATACGGAATTGAAGTCTCGAACGAAGCGAGAGAAGCGAGAACTGGGTCACAATCTCTTCTCTTCCCCTCTCCTTACGTCCCCACTCGCGATCAGCTACGAAGTTTCAAGCCTCACGGGTCTCTACTTAATACTATGTAGATATCGAATCCATATTGTTATCAAACTGAATGGCTGACAAATTACAGCGACGCGATATCAAGCATCGAATAAACGCGTCCGCTTTTCGTATAACGCTTATTATTTTAATACGCGGATTCGTTATATAAATCCGGAAGAATTTAAAAAAGGTCCGACTATATAAAAAAAGATGGAAAAAAGAGAAAAATGTCTTTAATATTTACATCTTTAAAATTATTTAGTTCTGATATTTTTTACGATGGTTATATAAAAATTACAAGTATATTATTTAGTAAATATTCATAACGATTAAATAATCTATCACGATTTATACATGTATAAAGAGGATATCAGTTTTTCCATTTGCCTTGAAATAATCAGTTAAAAAACAATAATGAATTTATCAGTCTCACACGGTACGTGAAGCCCGTATCAGACTACGCATTGAAAATAATCAGAACAAAGGGAACTAAAATTGCTTTGTCTTAATTGATCAAATTTCAATCTTGAATCTTTAATCACAATTTTTAATGCGTAGTCTGATACGGGCTTGAGAAATAATAAATGATAGCGCAACTATATTATACATGTAATAAAATATGTACTCACCACACACAGACATCATCTGTTTCGTCAAAATTGCAAGCTGCACAATGTGTTTAAATTAATATTATTTGACGACGATGTCGTTCCCGCGCCCGCGTAGGTAGATCTGGCGTAAAAGCAAAGTTTATAAACTTGCATTTATATATATATAGAAATGTAACTCTTTGGCGGGAAACGCGTGATGTCGGTAAAGAAGATTCCACAACTGTGTGGGTAAGTTTATTTTCAAATAGTGATTTTTCGATCATCCGCGAGATGGCGGTGAAGCTGCAAGCATTCCCGTCTAGATTCGCGTCGAGTCGGTCAAAGTCGATGACTCGACGAAATAAAGATGAAATATTTGACGTTCGTTTAGAGGTTAGATAAAGGCTGCCGCGTTTATTTCGCACACTTGTACAGCTTTCTATCACGAATAATTGATTTGATCGTGCATGCAGTGCGACGTGATCATCGGCCGCCATCATGAGTAAGATGTATTCGACGGCGAACCTGTCCGACAAGGAGCTGAAGGATCAGGGAAACCGTCTTTTCGATCTGCACAAGTACGAGGACGCTGCCAATTGCTATACAAAGGCAATTGTGAGTGACATTTGAATATATGCTTGACATGGTCGTGATTCTAAATTGAAATCCTAAATTATTGCGCACTTCGTGCATCTGTTCCGATTGTTTACCAGTTGTTACATACGCAGCAAGTATTTTTTGTTTTGACTCATGAATCACATATCACATGCAGTGTTTGTCAAAGATGGCAGTTTGATGTTGCACCTAGTGCCGAAAGTTTGTACTAGAATTTGACAGAAACGAGGGAGACTGAAATCTGATTATACAGGGTGTCTGGTAATTACCGCCCCACCTCTCTAGGGCAGATAGAGCAGATCAAACTAAACATAAAAGTCCTTTATCATTTTTCGATTTGCGCAATAATTATTAAAATATTAATTTTTTTTTTTTTTATTTTGGTTCCAGATAAAAAATCCAGACCAAGCATTGTACTTCACAAATCGAGCACTGTGTCACTTGAAATTGAAACAATGGGAATCTGTGTGCAAAGATTGTAGACGGGCCTTGGATATAGATCCTTGTTTGATGAAAGGTCACTTTTTCTTAGGACTCGCCCTATTGGAATTGGATCTCTTTGATGAAGCGGTAAAACATTTACAGAGAGGTAAATGACAAAACAAATTCATACTCTTATTATTTTTTTAAAAGAGAAAGAATATATTAGATTTATAGTGCAAAATTATAAATATTCAAAACAACGCAGCTGTAGATTTGGGAAAGGAACAAAAGTTGAATTATGGTGACGACATTACCAGTGTGCTACGACAGGCACGTAAACGTCGTTTTCAAATGAGAGAGGAACAGAGGATTGCGCAAGACATCGAACTGCAGACTTATTTGAGCCAGTTGATCTTAGATGATGCAAAACGTAATTTAGCAGCTTTACAAGAACAGGAGGCGACAAAGGATTCCGATACTGATGCAAGCTCAACTGAATATGCCAGGAGAAAAGAGATTGAGGAGAAGAGAGATACCTGCATATCGCGACTCAATGATCTCTTTGCTAAGGTCGACGAGAGAAGAAGGGTTTGTTTCTTTTCAATTTTTCTTGCTTTTAAAATGAGTTCTTGTATTCATATTTTGCAATATTCTGTGCTATTACTACTTATTATTACAAACGAATTGTTTGCAGAAAAGAGAAGTGCCTGACTACTTGTGTGGTAAAATCAGCTTCGAGATTTTGCAGGAACCGGTGATTACACCTAGTGGAATCACATATGAACGAAAGGATATCGAGGAACATCTTCAACGGGTCGGTCATTTCGATCCAGTTACGCGTGTGCGTCTCACACAAGATCAATTAATTCCAAACTTAGCGATGAAGGAAGTGGTCGACACTTTCTTGCAGGAAAACGAATGGGCCTTGCATTACTGATGTCAATATACAGTTTACTGCCATAGATTTAAGTTAAAACGATGGCGATCTTTAGTGATGGGGGAAAAGAAATCGATATTTGATAAAGAAAGATATTTAAAGAAAGAAAGTTTTTAGAAAGAAATTTCAAAAAAATGTAAAATAATAGAGTATATTCATTAAATATATAGATTAAGTACATTGTTTCCTTGTTACAAAAAAAATTTTTTACTTTGCTATGAGATAGCGGGTTATTCTCTTATCGTCTTGAGCAAGCTCAAGTCTTCAAGTTTTTTTGTTACTTGTAGAAGATTGTTTTTTGCTATAAATTTTTATTTTTATCAATAAATTATACATATACAAATTAATATCAATCTGCGGAAGGTGTTGCGAACAAGCCGACTCTGCCAATTATTAGGTGATTTATTCTTTACCACAAAGCGATTCAACTCCTTAGCTCAGGTCTATCAACAGTTAAAATAGCTGCCTTTATAAACATGTTTATCTTATTCGTTTTTATATCATTTTTATCCAGATAAGTCATGACAAGATTTTAAGAACAGTTCCTGAACTAAAGATAAATAATAAATTCACCCTTAGCAACGGATTTCGAAGACTCGAATAACGATCTTGTAACGAGGAAATATTGTATCTTGTTACTGTTAAATATTTTTCTGGAATATGCCATATGAGAAACGGGGAAGCTATTATTATTGGACGTAAATACGTTAGTAAATAATTAAAGCAAGAATCACACACGTGTAAACTGATACAAAACAAGTCTGTAAGAGTATATGTATAATTATTATTAATTACATATAGATTTATTTACTTACTTTATAATCAGCAATTTCATAAAATAGAAATTTTCGTAATAATTGTTTTTGATAAAAGCTTGAAACTAGAATTTCATAATTAAAAGCTGAAAAGCTTTCAAATTTTTAAGACAGTAGAAATGTAAGGATAATAAGTGTTTATAGTAACTATTTTTGATTTATCCTACATAATTATTCATTTTTCATTGCTAAAATTGTTTACGTTTTTATTGTATTATTATTTGCTAAAAAAATAGTTCTGATTGCGAATATCAATAGTAAAAAGAAATTTAAATCCATTCAAGGTATTTATTTTAACATTCAACTGACAACAATATATTTATATATGTATATATATATGTACAGTTTTACGTATACGCAATATTAATGTATATATATATATGTATCGCAATTGTCGCAATCGTATGTAATAATAACAATTATTACCGTCCGCCGTCGGTGTATTGTTTTGAATTATTGCGCAAGCTACATCGACAATATATATGGTTAACAAAAAAGTCCAATAAGATAGAGATTATTCTTTCTGTAGTCCCAATGATAACTGCAGCAGTTATTTGACAATGAACCACTGCAACGTCTCTTCTTTTAATATTTGCTTTTTATTTTTTAAATACATTTCCACTGCATGAATCAAATTAGAAAAATTGTCAATTACGTTTTAAAACTTTAAAAGATATTGACTAGAAGATTAATTATCAATTTTATAATTATCCATTTTTAATTGCAAAAATACAGAAGAAAGAGAACTTATTAAAGGATACTCAAAGAAAGATAATTTCTAATTAATATATAAAATGCATTTGACTTCAAAAAGATTTTTTCTTTTACCAATAGAGATCGAGCGAGTATGCGAGATAGAAAACTAGTACATACGTTGTAACAAATGATATGATATCAAGATATGGTTTATCTCATCATTAATTAACTAATGACAATTTCCGTCATTATTTAATTGATGACTCCTATTGTTATTATTTAATTAATTAGTCATTTGCTTAACGATTGCTAATGCAGTTATTTTCTCTGCTTAGGCTTACTAATAGATAACTCGAGAAAACGAAATTCTATTTATTGTCCGCAATTACATTTGTACGTTTTAGGCGAATACTCCACAACCAATTAGTCATTAACTCTCTGCACTAGAATATCTGATTTCACACACCACAATATGGACTTATAAAATTATCTGTACATTCAGTAATATAAAAAACTAAGATTTATATTGTCATACAGGAAATTTAACTGTGAAATTATAATAACATTTTTTATATAAATTAGTATAATGATACTTCTTTTCTTTTTTCTTTCTTTATTATTAGTTCAACACAGAAAATTATTCATAGTGCAAAGAGTTAAGAGTTTAAAATATCACTGGAAGATATCAGGCCATTTGAGTATTGTCACAGAAGAGTGCGAACAGGAAGATATCATGAAATGTTCAAAGATACCTTAACGTTCAAATTCGACCTGGATTCTGGCTTTCTTCATTGAAATATAATGGTTTAATATATATGTATATATTATCTATATTTATTTTTTTTTTTTTTTATAATATACTCTATGTCACAGGTCGATTTTGATGCATAACAAAGTTAAAATTAAAATAATAATTGACCTACGTGAAACTAATTGTTAATTGTTTAGCCTACATAGCCTGGACGATGATTATCTCTCCTTGCCCGAAAAAACCGGTTTCATCGGGTGGGATCAATTGTTTTTTTGCTATCCAGGCATATTTAAATGCGCATCGCATACTGCGCAACGTTATATTATTGTCAAGCATGATTTAGTCCAATTATTTTATTGTCATCAATTTTAGTCTTCATGCTAAATTCATTATTGTCACGTTATTAATCCGCATAATCAATCGTGGATTCCTGGATCCTTAGATCTTTGGAAGGATCTCATATCTTTAGACAATTATATAGCTTCATATATTTGAATTTTTAGATCTCTACAGATCTTTGTATGTTCCTTAAATATCGGAATATTTTTTATCTGCTTACTTGTGTTGTTCTTGGATTTTAAATGCTTATGTCATTAAATCTTTAGATCCATCGATTCTCAAAGTATTTTCGAATCTTCAAATATCCATAGATCTAAGGATTCAAATGAAGATGAATCCAAGACTATCTACCTAGAATAATGTTTCGGGTACACTCACCCAAGTCCACTGGACGGCTCCTACCGCTAATCTTATTATATCTGATGTTATTCGCAATCGCTAAAGAGTAAATGTTTCATTGTTAACTCGTGTAACAGATAATTCTCTGCACGGGAAGATCACCTCTCATTTCCGTCCACACGATGCGCAATTGTGTCGTTCGCTCGAAAACTGTGTATATAGATTGTTGCCTAATATTCTTCATTATCCGCGAAGTTTCGAAAGCCATTTTTTGCATAGTTAATGTCACTTAAACTCAAACAAAATTGCAAACGGTTACATATCTCAGACGGAAATACATTCAAGAATATTCTCAAATAAATATCTACTTACATCAATATTTTTAAATATTTAGATTCTAGAAAAACTTTTTCCTTTACAGAATTTTCAAATACTATGAAAAAAGCTAAATCTGACATTTAATAACTATTAAAGTTGGAAGAAACTTTTTTTTATTTGAATATATTTCCGTCTTTGAATTATGAAGAAATGACTCCTACCGCCGAAGCTGTTTTATGTTAATTGACACAATAGACAAGATCCTACCACGCGGATGCGCTGACTACAATTCGACCAGGTTCACCAAAATGGATTGCAGCCACTTTTGATCAAGCAGCAGGCAATCGAAGATGGTCGTCACAGAATAAAGTAAAGCGTTTCTCGAAGCGAGGTCATCCATGGAAACGCATGTTGCAATCAAGAGATCCTAGGTGAGGTCCTCGTCCTCGTCGTCGCTAGGACCGCCCGTAGGGCAGCATAGTCCTTCAGAACCGTCGCTCCTGATGCAAAACAGCAGCGTCTCAGCCGCCGTTACTTCGTGCGGTACAATTCCGTGAAATTCTTTTAGATCCGCCGCAGGAAACCAGGCCTTTTCGTTGTCGTCAATAATGAGGATTCCATAATATCTAGAAAAGATATCGAGAGTTTAAGATATGGCTAAAATAAAATATACGTTTTTTATTGGTAACATTAAGATCAATGTCAACCTGCAAATAGCAACTGCGGGTATCCATAAAACGGAGGTGAGAATGAGAATGGAGATGAGAACTAAAGCCCAAACAGGCCACTCGTGTCTTTCCGTGATGCCTTTACTCGACACCCAGGCTGGATAACCACTTCCTTCAAAAAATATCTCGACAAAGGACGCAATCAAGATACTCAACATTGCCAATGGACTGAGATACTTCCAACATATCAGCCAATAGAGACCAGGCCGGTTGCCGGTCATCAGTTCGATATCATCGGCAAATCTGAAATTATCGCAATACATCGCAATGCATGCATCTCTGATCTGAAAATCTGGAAGATTCAAGAGTGTTTCTACACTTACCTCTTTAAACCGTAAACATAGGACACTCCTATACATTCGAAGAAAGCAATTATAAGCAACGGAAAGTTTCCGCTAAAGCTGTCAAACAGCACAAAAACGTAACTGCCAGCTCCATGAGCGAAAGCCATCGAGATCGCGCAGCACACCAAACAAATCACACCTACACAAAATTGAATTTATTCTCTTATCCATATCTTTTTTCAGATTAAAATATATCTTATCATTATAAAATTAACCTGTCAAAATTTCTTTTCTTAAGTTCGGGAAGAGCTTCATATCGACGATACTGGTGACGACTCCTTCCAGAGTACCAAATTGAGAATCGATTCCCAGCGTAAATAACATCAAGAAAAATAATATTGACCAGAATTGAGCGCCAGGAAACTGATTGATTGCTTCGGTGAAGATGATGAAAGCCAAACCTGTGCCTGATGCCGACTGTAATCATGGTAATTATCGTTTTACGTGATTTAAAAGCACGGGGGGAAAGACTATAGAAAAGTTCATCTTCACAACTTACATTATCTAACTCTTTTTGTAGATCGCATTCGGGCAGTTCCGGCATTATCAAGTTGTCCAGTGATCCGTTGCCGTTCGTAATGTTCAATAATGTGCCGCTGACTGGAATATTTTCGGGAATCTTCCCGGCTTGACCGAATATATTCATTAACGTACTATTTCTATCTGATAAACATTGTTCATAAACCATAGTAGCTTTGAATCCTGTCAAAATACAAAATTACAGATTTAAAAATGGGAAAAGGTCTGAGGAAGAGTTTGCATATATATACCTATGATTGAGAAGACAACGATTCCGGCGAACATGGAAGTAAAGCAATTCGTCAGACTGACCATGATGGCATCGCGGTAGCAATTATTGTTTACCGGATTATACGAAGAGAATGCTATTAGACCACCGAAAGCTAGGCCTAGAGAAAAGAAGATTTGCGTTCCAGCTTCTAACCAGACTACCGGGTCAGTCAATGTGTACCACTGAAGTAGAAAAATAAATCGGCGGTTATATAAAATAACTGCGTATAGAAGACAGTTGTATGCAATATACCTTTGGCGTGAAGAGATGTCGCAAACCGTCCGACATACCCGTCAATGTAACTCCCCGGAAGAAGAAAATTATTAGAACGATGTATGGAAACGTAGCGGTTACGTATACAACCTGAGGAAGGTAGAATTATCATTTAATGAAGGGAATATATGGAATTGATATGACATTTAATTTTTAATGAGAAAAGATTGCTGTACCTTGCCCGAGGATGCGATGCCCTTAATCATGCACATGTATACCAGGATCCAGGCAATGACCAGTGCCAGAGCAATCTTCCAATTGAACACTTCTGGCGTATTGATATCCTTGGATATCATCAGGGTGGTTCGATACCAGAAATACTGCGTCGGGCTGCTGACCTATTGACCGATTTTCAAGTTACATATGAATGCAAACTTAACACATACAAAGGATATATTTAATTTATATTATATTAACGTAAATTTCAGCGTTACCAAACACTCGGGTTCAGGCGCGTACGATCCATTATTTTGAAAGTACCTATTCGGACACTCCGCCCAAGGTAGTTGAGATTGGAAACTCTTTAAACAAATTTTTAGATTTTTATTTCAATGATATAGATGCGACGAGACTAAACATCAATTACAGGCGAATACTTTTTTACCTGAACAAAGTAGAAGAGGCACCAGGCGATAATGGTGTTGTAGTAAAGGGCCACATTGAAGGAAACTATTGCGCTGCTGATTCCGATACCGCCCATGTACGGGGATACCTTTTCGTGATTCGGTAAAATTAATTAAAAATCTTCATTTTTTAATTGTAATTTATGGATTTTTTCTCTATTCACCTGATTCCAGACGCCAATGGCGCCTTTTCTCAATCTTTGGCCAATTGCCAATTCCAGATAAAATATAGGAATACCCTCGATAGCCAGCATCACGAAATAAGGAATTAGAAAAGCACCTGAACATTATAAATAATGTTTACGATTTGTATAATATAAAAGAGCTTTTAATAAGCAATCTTAAGCGAAGCCGACGCACCTCCGCCGTTCTTCTGAGCCAGATAGGGAAACCGCCATACATTTCCAAGGCCCACCGCGTATCCTACGGTCGCCAGGAGAAATGTGAGTTTGCTATCCCAATTTTCACGCTCGTCTTCGCCCGCTTCTGGCCGGAAAATCGCTTTGCCCTCGTTGTTACCAGCGCCCGGACCGTTTCCTGTTTTGCTCTGTGAACAAAGTTCAATGAGATCAAACTCACAATGTCATGTAAAAGTAAATAAAACATAGGAGAATTAGTACCTTATTAGGACTGCTATCTTCGAAGGCCGCATTAGTGGCCCCGTAATTGGCAGTGGCGACGTTCTTTCGATTATCCACCACTAATCTACCACGCATCTCTTTCATCTCAAGCTTATCAATGCTTTTCTGCGGCTTGAGATCGCGGGAGCTTTGCCGGCGGACGAGATGAGCCGTATTCGCCATATCTTTTCCTTTTTCGTTTAAATTCCTTTCAAATCCGCTTCTTACTGATCAAACAAAAAGATTTAGACGCTCCATCCTGTTAAAAAAAATTTAGAAGATTAGAATGATTAAATACGAAGATAAAAGCGAGTACAAAGCAAAATTGTTGATAAAAATTACACAATAAAAAACTTGTAATCTTTTTTAAAAATAAAAGATATAGATATTATAAAATATTTAAAAATAACATAATATAATCTATTATTATATAAACATATATATGTGTATATTTTTAATATCAAAGATTAATATTAATATTAAAATTTAACTATTAGGACAGCTTCTTCAAATAATACTTTATTTGATCATGAATATTCAGGCGAATTTATCTTGTTAGATTGGTCTTTAATTTCTTATTATTCACATATACAAAAACTGTCCATTGTCCATACATATGATAAAACCTAGAAAGATGTACACATGTATGTATGTACATATGTACGGATAGTTTCTGTATGTGTGTGTGTGAATAATAAAAAATTATAAATCAATATAGACAACGAGTTAAATTTGCGTGAATATCTGCAATAATTAAATAAAGTGCATTATTCGGAGAGGAAAGACATAATAATAATTAACTTTAATATATATATCTTTGACAGTAAAACACACATACACACACACGCGCGTATGTTTATATATAATAAATTATATTAATTATATTATTTTTAAATATTTTATGATATATATCTATATCTATCTTTTTTAAAAAATACACAAGTTTTTTATTATATTTCATATAGGTACATATTTATATGAAATAAATATATATATATGTATATATATATATGTATATATATATATGTATATATATATATATATATATATATATGTGTGTATATATATATATATATATATAATTTCACACATGTCCACCACTTTATAAGGGTATACATATATTTTTTAGTGTACACGTGTTCTTCTTACATGAAAAAAAGCTTATGTACATATGTCTGACATGTGTAAAAAAAAAATCGATTGAAAAGTTCACCGGAAATTGATTTTTACTTTGACGTAGACGCACGTTCTCGCTGGAGCACACAGATACAAATCTCATCAATTATACAAAATCTTACAAGCTAGAGAGAGAGAGAGAGAGAGAGAGAGAGAAAAGATTAATTTTTATTAAAATAAATACATATAGTTATGAGACAGATATATAAAAAAAACTTCGTTTTAATCGGAATATATGTACACCCTCGCGCGTACGCGAGTCTTTCACTTCATTGTATGCAATTTGCGATTGACATAGAAAGCCCGAAATTCTTTCGCGTAGGTGCGACAGCTCTATTCGGAAATGTCCATCCACAAGGGAAGAGTGTCCGAAAAGATGCGGTCGTTCACGTTTCCGCCGCGAGCAGAAACCTATGAAGCGGAATCTCTACCGACCTGCCGGGACCAAAGGAGGAAACGCGCGAGGACCTTGTCCGCGGTCGAAGAGCGGTTCGCCACTGGTGACACCCCAGTGTGTGTGCTGGTGATAGTAACTTTTGAAATCACGGTATTTCAAGAGAATCAATAGCTGGCGCCGGCGCTTCGACTCTCTCGCTCTCTCTTTCGGCTGCGATTCCTTCGCGAAATTGCGCGCGAGTCCTTTTCCGTCGAAAGAAAATGACACCGATAGTGAAAACGAGAGAGCAAAAGATGGAACATAATTTAACGTTATTCTGGAATTTAAAACGTAAAAAATAAAACGTAGTAAAACTTACATAAACGAATAAAATGTAAAGAATAAAAAAAAATGTTATAGATATAGATACGTCATGCTATCAGGTAAATACAATAAATTACGAGAAAAGTTTTAGGATAATAATTTATTAAAAATTGTGTCACATTTCTCAATTTATAATACAAGAGAAATTCTAGTATTCGGTAATAAATTTTCATTATCTTCCATGAGTAATTAATTGTCTTATCTATTTACAAAAGAATATTATCTTGCAATCCCCATAAGAATATAAAATATTTTCATTTGGCGTTTTTACAGCTTTATTCATACATTTTTGCTTCCTTAACGAAGAGTCTCCTTAGCTAGGAACTGTGTAAAAGTGAGTATCTCTGAAACATATACAATTTTTATTAAATATAAATTTTCTACATGTAATATTTAAATAATTGCAATCAAATATTTTAGCAAAATGGATATTAGACTAAGATTTGATATTCGATTCCGATTATTTAAATCCAAAATAATAATCAAATAAACAATATACATATGTGTATGTAATGTTTACTCTACTGTTGTTATATATAATATGAAAATCAAATAGTATAACAATAAGAATATAATAAATATGAGGTGTTTTTATTTATACATCTTTTAATCAAACTTTTAATATTAAACATATATTTAGTAACTAAATAAAATACAATTAGAGAAATGAAGAAAGAGATATACTTACTATTTATATTTCTCCTTTCACACTGATCTTCTACAAAGGAAGAGATAAGATTATCGATAGTTTCTTCTGTTTTGTAATCAAGTGATTTCATACAGTCCTTAATATGAAGGTACCTAATATCAGACATACAGAACATTGTAAATTACACTAAAATAATTAAAGAAACACTAAAGAACTCTATTAAAACGATATGTACATGTTATGATAGAACTGGAAACTCTCCACGGCCCATTCTAGAAGTAAATTAAGCATTGGTCGATGAGACGTTCCTTTAATTAGTTCTTGCATTGTAACATCCTTAAAAGATACTTGGCTCCTGGCATTTTCCAAATTGACCAAATAATTCTTCAAATCCTAAAAAAATTAGATTTAAATTTCACGTTTTCCTTTCATTATAAATTATGAATTTTAGATAAAGATATACTTGATTAGCGTCATTAAATTGCGTCAAGATATCTAGAAGGAGTGTAACTTCATCTTCGAGGCCCATAAGGATTTTGAATATCAATCTTTCCCGCGTTTCTCCATCCACGCTATTCTCTGTCTCATCTACGTTCACCCTGTAACAATCACAATATTTCGTTGAACCTGCGATAAAATCGTCGCCAAAGTGACGAGTTATTCATTATCCACTCACTTTGCGACATGTCGAAATTGTTCGGCTTGATTAGCGAGAGCCTCAAGCGGCCTTTCAGCTGTTCCCAATAATTCTTTCCATTTTTCATCCAATTTCTCTAAACGTGCGAAATAGCGAACAAGACACGCATGAAGCTCTCGTGACATATCAGATCAGATCAGGTTAGGAGCAAAAAGTTCTGCCAACGTTTGCCTAATTAATTTACTATGTAATTTCAAGGGATGCGTTTATTCTGACTGTTGGCTGCTGATAAGAGAGAAACCTGATATCGTTTTTCTTGGGACTTTTTTCTTCACGGTATAGTGGCGGTATCTGGATCCATTTTAGAGCCAGCGAAACTGCGTAACATAAACATTCAGTATATTGACAGTAAATTTTGGAATATAACTATAACACTTATCTCTTGTGCATTTACATTTATATAATTGAGAAAAATGGAGGAGTAATGTGCTGTTAAAGCAGTAATGAGCTGTTAAAATTTAGTCTTGTGTAGTCAGTTTCACGTTTATTTGTACGTATATTATTTGGATACTATTAGTATATTTTACTAACATCAGTTAAAATTATTCCATTATCTCTTCAACTTATTGACTATCGAATTGGTTTTATATCTGAATTTATTATTAAACATAATTATACTTTCCATATTGTTTCCTAGATTAATTACAATTACAAATTGATATTTGATTTAGTAGAATTAATCTGATCTATTTTTATAATGTGGAATGCAATATATAATAAAAAATTAAGAATTATCGCTGTCACGCATATTTAATGTTTTGTCATGAAAATAATGTTAAGATGAAAATAGGTTTATTTATGTGTTTACATGTTTATTAAAATTTTTGTCTAGAATTTAATTGGTCCACATATATCATGTCGCCTGAGCCTACACATGAACCTGTTCAGGAAAATCTGACAGTTTCCAATGTACTCCTGGATACAAGAATGATGAATGATGAAGAAGATAGTGATGATGAAGATATAGGAATGGCAGGATATGTGCCGTTGTCCCAGGTACCTACTGATGCGGATCCTATATTGGATAGGGAAGAGGTAATTTTATCAAGTGGCAAGAATTTTTATTAAAGACATTTCTAATAAAGACTTCTAAAATTAATAAACTCCTTTTCTCTGACTTGAGAATGACGAATGGTTATCTGAATTTGACGAATCTACTCAAATATCATCTGATCATACAATGGAGACTCAACAAGTAAGTTTTTTTTTTTTTAATAAAAACAACTATTATGGGATTATTTAGTAAATCTAAAAATTTCTCTGAACTAAATGTTTTATTCAATTTTGCAAATTTTTCTTTTATCTCTTTGTATCTGTTTGTATACTAATCTGTTTCTTAAATATATGGTAAACTACTAATTAGTTTAAGATTAACATTACAATGGTTAACTTTGTAGAGTTGCTCTTCAGAAGTACTGCAAGTTTGGTCATGTTCACACAATCGTTCTGATATTGACTTAGATGCATCTAAAATCAAGGAAGTTAAATCTGTAATGGCATCTATCACCCTTCCTGAAACTTCAATTCCACAATGGGCATCCACAATCTCGGAAGAGCAATGGAAGGAGCAACTTCTTATTCGCATTAAACAAATGCAGAATAAAGATGCAGAATAGAGTTTTTAAATCATAACATAACCAGATTGCAACATACAAAGGTTGAAATTTTTATTATCTGCTGCACATAATGAGCAGTATGTACATCTAGAGTTATTCAAATTATAACTTATAATATGTAGAAATGTAATCAAGTATGAGTCATATATATTTTAGCATACAAATGTAGTGTTTGATTTTTATATTAGCTAGGGATTTTGAATAAAGTTTAGGTATTATCTCATTAACTTATAAGACTTGCAGTTGCAGTGACAGGAAGAAAAAATCAAAATGTATTAGTCATACAAATTATAAAGAATATTATTTGTTTTTGTTCGTTTATGTGATATATTGTTTGGAAACATTATAAATATATTATATATTAATTTAATTAATAAGCATTGCCCAATGTGACATTGTACTCATAGTGTCAATGAAACATATGTGATATCTTATTTTAATATTATTATAATGAATTTATTATTGAATTGTTTACATCCTGTTGCGCTTAAATCTTTCTTATTAATGTTTTATAGTCCATATACGTAATCCATTGAAAAAGGCACAATACTATTCTACAACTCGAACTCAGTATCAATAGCAGCGGCTTTGGCTGGATTGAGTTTCTTTCGTAAGGCGGCAACATCGTCTTCTATTTTTATTAATTTCCGATATTTCTAAAAAGGAATAAGTAAGTTATAAAATTTCGCGACAACATCCTATTTATTTATGCAATATTATATACTTCTGAGGTAGTTCCGGATGTAACATTCCAGATGTAAATCATGTAGCCTGGAATGCACAACATCGAGGAGAGACCTGCGAGCCATCCTAACAAATGGCTCCACCATGGAAATTCATACGTGAGATATTTCACAGGAACAAACTTGATGATATTAAAAATGAAAACGCCCTATATATAAAAATGGTAATGTGTATGTGTATGAACATATGTATATATATATAAATTGTATTATCCGAAATCATATTATCTAAATTTTGTCAACAAAATTAAAAGATACCACACAAATAGCGGGCGTAGTAAATGTCCAGCATATCTTCCACCAGAAACATGGATAATAGCCTATCATGTCCCGTATGCCATCATAAAATCGATCTACTCCGAATGCCCATGACACTGAGATACATTCAAAGAACATCAGGAATAACAGGCAAAATCCGCTTACGGCGTATGTATCTAAGAGTTGAAACACGTACATTCCGCCCTAAATAAAAAAGATTAATGCGTCAGGTAATTGAAACGAATAGCTAAACTCTTTATTTAAAAAAAGACAAATTTGAATAAAATGAGATATATAAAATATCAAAGATATTCCTTAGAGATTACCATTAAGCAATCTGTACATACATGTCAGATATATATACTCACTTCTGTAACGCATAAAAGCCCGATTAGATAGGAGATCAGACATACAATCGCGATGAACATTTCCTTCCGCTTTCTGAGAAGTCGTGGCCATTCGTCCACGGCAGCGGTGATAAAGCCCTCCATGGTACAGAACTGGAGAATATGACTTATTTTTAATATTAACATTAATCTATGATAATTTTGTGAAATAATGAATGTCAATTCTTGGATTCGACGAATCTTACATTACCTGACTATCTAATCCTATCAGAAGGAGCATGAAGAAGAACAAACTCGACCAAATCGACGCCCCTGGTAATTGTAATACCGCTGAGGGATAAACTAAGAATGCCAGGCCAGGTCCTGATCAAAATGACGGATGTAACAAAATTATTATTGCTTCCCAATGTTGAAAGATATAAAGAAGATAATATAAAATAAATATGAATAATTACCAGAAGCAGCTACATCGGCTACAGGTTTCTGTTGCTCGTGGGCCATAAAACCGACCACAGAGAATATAACTACTCCGCTAAGCAAACTAGTGCAAGTATTCACCCCACATACAATAAGAGCATCTCTGCAATATCGATAAAACTTTATGTAATAGACTTCGCAAAAAGGACTTGAATTAAAATGGAAAGAAGAAAGAAATCACGCTTATGTACATTCAGTATATTAACGTAACATGATAGGCATAATAATTAAAGCTTGTTGTTTCTCACTCGAAGAAAAAAAATGCTTACTTATAAACGTTATTGTTGAACTTGTTGTAACTGCCTAGAGCTACCAACGCACCTAAACCGAGAGCGTAAGTGAAGAATATTTGTGTCACTGCGTCTATCCATACCTATTATATATAGTATAATTATGAATATAATAATTATATATGTTAACGAAAAATTAATAATGTAATAATATTACCTCGGGATCACCGAGTTTGGAGAGATTTGGTGTAGCATAATATTTCAAACCTTCCGAAGCACCGGGAAGTGTCAGGCCTCTCACGAGCAGCACCGCCAACAAAGCGTACGGAAAGAGTGCCGTGAAATAGACGACCTACATTACATTGCAGATGTAATTTACACAGTTTTACATTTGAAAGCGAAAAGCGAGGATTCGATTCTGCAAAAATTTGCTATACCTTGCCAGTCCATTTGACACCTTTCCAAATGCAAAAGTAACACATGATCCATACGACCGCGAGCGTGCCAGCCAGTTCCCATCTTATACCACCTACGGCTTCGATGCCAGTTGAAATCTGTAAGGTCCGTCTCCTTTTCGAGACAGAAAATGCATATTATGATTAATCAAAGCATGAAAAAGACTAGCAACTTACTCCCAAAATTCCTTGACCGGATCCTTGAGCAAATCATGACTCAAATTCCCGAGAGACGTTGAGCATATGATGTCGTTCGGCCAGTAATCGTCCTGCCAGCATGAAACATTCAGACGTTCATCTGGCGTGATGCAGTAGCGCGTGTTCCACGAGTTGTCGCACGTTCTCCAGGGTACGTCTGAGTAAAATTTATACTAGATAAAAATGTAACAATTTCTTTTTGATTTTATATAATTTGATGATTAAATAATAAGATTGATTTCAGAAAGAAATATTGGATTACATATTGAAATGCTTCGAACGTTGTATGCTTACCGGCTCGTAAAGAGACCAAGAAGTAAAAGAGTGCCCAAGCGAGGATGATGATGTAATACACATTGGTCCAGCAGGAAAGCACGCAGGTCGCATATCCAATGCCTGTGAAGAAATCGACATTGTCATTGTCATGCTCCAAAAAGTGTTCTAGACGAGACACATTTAAAGCCCTAAGAATGCTCTGTAAAATCACCTTTGAAGATTGGTGCTATTTTAAAGACACCTAGACCACCTATCGTCAGCATCTGTCCTAAGGACAACTCCATTAGGAACATGGGTATACCGGCCAGCGCGAGCGCGATAAAGTAGGGCACCATGAAAGCACCACCGCCATTCTTGTAGCAGAGGTAGGGAAATCGCCATAGGTTTCCCAAACCTATGGCCAATCCCACGACGGATAAAATAAATTCGATCTTTAAAAAGAAAAGGTAATGCTTATCAAATCCAAGTCTTGTTCGGATATATTGTTTATGTCTGATATCTTACTTTGCTGCTCCAGTTTCCTCGTTCCGGTAGATCGTGGGCTCTCATCTTGATGATGGAAGATTGTCGCAGGCATTGTATGGCCTCAAATCGGAAGTCCGATTCTTTTTCGCCATTGGAGAGAACTGGCAGTTCGTTGCTGGTAGGTTCAGCGAAAAGAGCTTTCAACTCTTGCACGGGATTCGCGGAACTTGTCGCCGGTTTCCGTGACAGAGGACTGGTGGATCTATCTACCTTAGGACGACCGGTCGAGCCTCTCGAAGGCATTATTTGTTGTGGCGACGAAATCGCGGGACGAGATCGGGATTGAAGAAATCACCTCATCCTCCTAACCGATTAAGTGGAGATCAGTTTGCCAGTATGTACTTCGTGTACTTTGTATTCTTCCTTCTGATTGAAATGCTAGAATGTTTATCATGATTGTTGAATCAACAATAAAATGAAAAAGAATATAAAAAAGCAAAGAACTAATTTATAATAGTTATCTTATTTAGTCTAATTAAGAAGCTTTTACAACGCGACATTTTCTAGATATGTCAATAAATAGGAAAAAGAACGACCGGATGTATTATGAAGCCCTAAAAGAATATATAGGAAGTGACAATATGGCCCTAATATAAGTAATAGATAATACTTATGGGATCTCACGTAATATTTATCGTGGTCATCAACGTCATCGCGCGTACACGAGCGCGAGGTGCGCGTAGAAGATATTATATAGTAGACAAGGGTCTTGATGATGACGAACAATGAATAACGAGCCACTTCCGGGAATCATAACGTTCACCGAATGTGTTCTCATCGTCACAACCTTGTCCTATTTTAATATTTAACTCATGGTGCCCTGTGCAACATCGCGGTATGTTGTATGTCTTGTATCGTGTCCCGCGACAACGATATGCGACAAAAAATCTCCAAAACTTTTTACTAAATATTATTACTTCATATGTATAACGTACGAATTTTTTTATTGTATATAAAATATATAATTGCTATTAAATTGAAACTTAATTATCAAATTTAATTTTTCAGATTAATTAACAATTAAATATGAAAAACAACAGAGACGTGCAAGAAAGACGGAAAATCTTATATTTTTACTTAATATTTTGTGCACAAATGTATATATATATATATATATATATATATATATATATATATATATATATAATTCATATATACAGAATGTTCTGAAACTATCGAATATCCTTTTAAGGGACTTATTCTAACAATTTCGGGACGATTTTTCCTCAGCAAAAATGTTAATTAATAATTTTCGAGTTATAAACGATTGAAAAAGAATTTTTCGCAAATTAATAAACTTCATAGAGTCAAAAGATTAACACAATTACATTCTTCAAGTAATTTCTCAAGTGGAGTTTACTTTAATATTTTAATTTAAGCATTAATTACAAAGATATATAATGGCAAAGATTTGAGATTTGCAAAAATAATGACCTTCTTGACATTTTCGCTGGGGAAAAGTTGTTTCTAAATTAGCCAGAAAATCCGGAGTTAAAAAAATATTTGGTGGTTTCAGGACCCTATATATATATATATAGAAAGAGAGAGGTAGAGATAGAAAGAGAGAGAACTTTAAAGAGAAGCAATAATAGAATATATATCAATCACCGAGGGAACGATTGAAAGGATCATTTCGCATAAAACACATAAGCAACATACATACGCAGTTATTACGTGATTCAACGTTTTTCCTGTAAAAATCTCTCTTTTTCACTTTTTGATATCCTTCTCGCACTTATTCTTATTCCAGTATCCTCGACATCCTGCCAAATATTGCGTTTCTTCCGCGATCCTTTCGGTGCGGGATCACTTCCGGGATCTTCAGCGTAGGGGGTTGAAAAATTTCTAAAGGGGACCGAAATCACCCTTTTTGTGGAACGTCAGCCGAACGTTTAGACGAGCACAATTTCGAGGAAGGGCCCTGCGCGGATGCAGAGATTTCTGCCGTACCCCGTCACGATCTACCCCACAATGACACTTGGTCCCCCTCGAGTATGAACGCACCTATCTTTCCATTCAACAAATTAATGCCACAGTGTCACTCTATATTTAGGATCTCTCATACGGCATGGAGAGATCGGACGATGTATGCGTGAATCGCGTCGACTGATCACGCGATATATATTTTTCCCTTTTATTATAATAATTATAATATTATATTATTATTATTATTGCATAGATCCTTTGTTAAAATTTATAGTCAGGAATAATACATTTAAAGATATAAAATGTTATAAATGTACGATTGGGATCAGGTTGTAAGGTGATAAGATGAAACCCTTTCAGCGTTTAAAATTTCTTCTTTTTCCTTTTTAATTAAGATTTTTATTTTGTTTTTTTTCTGTTTTATTAAGCCTTCGAGAACGGATGTTCAACTCTCATACCATTTCTTTTGATGGTCAGCCCGGAAGTCTTTTTGATGTTAATTTCTATGATCTCTTGCCTATTTTGCCCAATGATCTTCTATCATTCTACTAACATGTACTCAAAATTTCTGAAATATAATATGCAGTAAATTACATGATATATTTATACATAAATGTATATAAGATTTAGACAAATATAATTATGTATATTAAACAAAAATTGTATATATACTTAAATTTCATAATATTTATTAATAATGCATCTTTTGATTTATGTAATTTATAAATGCATATAATAAAATTTAAGAATTTAATATAGAAAACATCATCTCCTCTGTTCATCTTAAAAAAATTAGTTTTTTACAGGAAGAAGTTTGACTGTGTCACAAATTCATCATCAGTAGTTTTATAAAAAGAATTTTAGATTACTCGCATAATTTCACTTTTAAAATATTTGTTCCTTTTCTTTTTAAATAAATGAAATATATAAAAATATAAGTTAAAGGATAAAAAGTCATAAATATAAATATATATTACATGATCAGACTTAATAAGACGAAGAGATGAAAATTGTTGGTGCTCAAAACTTCTAAAATGTAACAAAAATTCGCAGTAAATATTAATATGCATTTATATATTATATATAATTTATATTTAATAAACATAATAAGACTTAGACAAATTAATTATTTATTTTTCTAATTATTATTATAAATATATAATTATTTCTTATAATTATTATTATAAGTATAATTATTTATTGTATTTTTCTTTTTTTCGAAATTTCCATTTTTACACTAATATATGTTTCCATGTATTTTCTCTGTTGTCTTCTCAAGTTTTTTTTTCTTTTCTTTTATATTTCCCGGTTCTTGTTAAACTCCAAAAAAAACCTCCAAGAAAACAGTTATAAAAATGTACATAATAATTTATAATAAATTATTCTTTCTTAAAAACTCAAACCTTGTAGTTATAATAAAGATTAATTTTATTTAATTTTCCCTCGCATGTTATGACCCTAACTTTAGCCTAATCTAACCTAACCTGCGACATAAATTCTTATACGCGCGGCAAGCAAATAGCATGACTTCTAACGCATTATAATTTTAATAATAAAACTATGAATTTTGCACACGCTTCTAAGATCATGGATGGGACTAGTAATGTTGATAACATTATAAAAGAAGAATCACAATGTTTTGTTTGCGACGACAAAGTTGAGGGCCGCTTTTATCCCTTAGCCAAATGCAAGACGCAACATTCACGGGCCAGGATAATCGAAAAACTTGGGGAACTAGTGGGCGAGAGGTATTATTAATATTCTACATAATTTTCCACAAAATAACGGACGAAAGAAGTCATTTTTTTTTCTCGCAGATACATGGTTGTAATAGCTGAAGATGATGTGATCTGTCGCAGTTGTGCTCTTCTTATTAACACTTTTGACCGGCTGGAGTTGGAAATGCACCACATTCGCGATCAGATTTTATTATTCCTAGAACAGAAATATTCTCTGGAAGCTGGGGAACTTCGAGGTGGTGGCGACAGACCAAAATTATCTCAGCCACCTCAGATCACAAAATCTACCACAAAAGAGACTATCGATTACTGTGCAATGAAACAAGGTAAACAAAACGAGACTGATCTTGGAACAGAAGAGAAAAAGGACAGTATATATTCAGAAGACAATAAGATGCAGAATTCTCACTCATGGTTGCAATGTGATAAGTGTAAATATACCACACGTCTCAATTCTTTTATGATGTATCATTTGAGAGATCATGCCAAGGCTAGAGTATTCTGTGATAAATGTGGATTAGAAATGTGTATTTCTGAGAATCAGCAAGACACAAGACACAGCTGTACTAGAACAAATAAATTGCAAAACAAGGAAGATAAAAAAGGTTGGATATAAAAAAATTATATTAGAATAATTACTTTCTATAATTATATTATAATGCTATTGATTTATATTACAGATAATTCTGACAGTATTGCTAAAAATGATTCAATAAAGACATTACTTTTGGAAAAGATATCACAATCAACTATACCCCTTATCCAAACTACACCACCACCATTGATAGGCTTATCAAGTTGTGATCATTTATATATTTCCAATACACCATCAACAAGTAAGCAATTATTACCAGTAAGATGATAAATTATTGTTAATAAATACATGTTTAATACAATATTTTTGTTCTAAAAGATGTTCCAACATCTTCCAAGCAGTCAATGTCCGTTTTGCAGCCAGTAAATATGGTTGATATACACGTTTCAAGAGATATGAAAAAAAATTCAGAATCCAACGATACACAAGAAATGGAAATAAAAACCAGGAATGGAAGCAAAAAACAGATATTGACTTTAACAGATGATGGAACTGTGGAACTGGTGGAAGTACCGTGTTGAAAAAAGATGCCTATTAAATGTTATGATATGATATTTTATTAATAATTAACTGGATATTAAAATTATTTGGAAATGATTTTGATATTTTTTTTATTGTTTTATTCATCTTGCAATATTGTGTACACTGCAATGCAGATGCCTGGATGCAAATTCAATATTATAACAAATGAGAAAATTATTAAAATATTCTTAAATTATATATAGTAGATAAAATAACTTTATAGGAAAAATTACACGATATAAAGATTTTCTTGCTGTAAGTAAGAAAATCTTTGCAGTGTCGGTAGTAAAACATTGATTAGAAAGAATAATATTTTTGAAATAGCTATGTAGGTCTTTTTTGATATTAAAACAATATCTAGATGAGCTAAATTTTAATCAATATGTAATTAATTTCATTAATGAATTCAAATTTGACCAATCACAGCAGCACATGGATTATTTTGACAGCGTTTGAAAAACCCTATGTTTATTCTGTCCGTCTTTATCGACTCGGAACATTCTAGTGACATTTAAAGTGCAATGTTGATGGCATTATTGGTATGACGGTTATGGCACAGAATGTTTTGAATGCTTTCTCAAGCAATGATTACAGACAGATCGCGGATTAAATGACAAATTAGAGTCGGTGATTTTTACATAAACAATAACTATTTATTCTTCAACTTACGCAAGTGTGATGACTGATGTTGAGGAATTTACGTGCGAAATACTAGAAAATGAGGGCTGCAGAAATTCCTTTTTGGAGAAACTGGAATCGTCCTTACGGAATTTTCGATTAATTTTCGCTGCCCAAGTCCAGAAAAGACTCCTTTACGAGAAAGGTACAATTATTTTTTATATATTTTTACACACATGATTAATCAAATACTATCGGCGAAAAAATTCACTTTAATTATATTACTATATTTACTTAATAATAAGTTGTGTTCATAAATCATCTAAATATGTAAATCTTATGTTTTTACATTATGTAGATTGCGCTGATAAAAAGTCTATTATTGCTACAAAGAAATTAGAGCTGCAACAGAAGATTGACACTGTAACATCTAACATAGATGCTATTATGTTGCAAAAGGAAGTAACAGAAAAGAAGATTTCCGATGTGATAAAGTTGGAAAATAATCTAAAGAATGGATTGAAAGATACAAAAATGCAAAAAGATGCTTTATGTTTGGAAATAATGGACTTAGAGTTGGGTGAGTACATCTATCTATTTGAATCAAAGTCCATAAGTTCACATTGTATGGTTTTTCATCTGGACAATATATATTATATTTTTTTCTTAAAAAAAATTTTATCTTCAGAAATTGAAGAAAGGAAAAGAAACAAACTTTTGCAGTGGGAAGCCATTAAACGTGTATGTAACATTTACAAAGAAAACTTGGATATACATATAAATCTCCAAGAGGAAAAAGATTGCCAATATATAAAAGTTACCTTTTTTACACACAATAAAGAAACAAAGGATAAATACTTTGTTCAATTATCTCATAGTGATAACAATTGGAAAAGTATGGAATATTTTAAATATAAATTTAGAAGACAATGTATATAATGAATGAATAATCTGATAGTTATTTGTATATTTTCAGTTGAACACATTGAACCGAAGTTAAAGAAGGAATATTTTAATGAGCTAAGCATTGCAGAAGACTCTTCTGAATATTCCAAAATATTGGACATTCCTTTGTTCTTGTATGAGATACGAAATATATTTCTAAAATACTACATAAGGTTAGAAAAGGATCACAAAAATTAACAATTATTAATTATGGAAACTTATAGAATAGGGTATTTTATACAAAATAAAATTTTTATTCTATTCTTGGAAAGGAATAGAATCTTATTATTAAAAAATTAGTTGTTTTTAATATTTATTTAATTTTAAAAATATTTTAATATTAAATTAATATTTCTTTTTGTTTTTCCTTCATTAATTTTTATTAAATTTGTTACAAGTTTTCTCTTGTAATGTCTCTGAGATTTAAGCAAAAGATAAAATATTGGAAAAAGATAAAGTGTAAATCACAATGCGGATAAATAACTTAGACACTAAAAGTATATAAACAGATCTCTACACTTTGTCTTTTTATAAGTATGTATATATGTATGTATGTGTGTGTGTATATATATATATATATATATATATATATATATATAATTCCTACATACATATAGTGCTGCATCATTTTGTAGACATTGTGAAAAAAATCACTTAAAAATCATACGATCTTAATTTAGAGTAATTTAGACTTACTCATTTAATCGTTTTTGATAATATTTTATATGCGTAAATACTTGTGCGTAATTTATTAGACGTTATAATACTTTTATCAATTATTTCGTGATTCTCGCAATGTCTCTAAACTGATACAAATCTTTCATTGAAATATACAAAATAACAGAAATATAAATTATTTTTTAATTCTGAGTTTAATTAAGCTAAACTACCAGTCATGCTATTGGCTATCTTTGCAATGTGTTAAAATAGTCCGAGGGGAAATTCTTTCGTTTAAATTTATAATTAGATTTAATATTTCGATCTCAATTTGAGATAATAACTTTTATGCGGTACACTTTTTTTTATAAATCTTCCGAATTTTTAGTTCGTAATTTGCGAAATTTGGTACATTTAATATTATGATAAAATTCAAAATTCTGAATTCTTCGATTTGCAATTAGTATATTTAACTGTTACATTGTTGATTTTGGTAGAAAATGCTATTTTTCGCGGCACTTTCACAAATTTTTATACAAACGAATATTTTATACATGCTATATTTATTTTAATATTATGTTACGCGCGCATGTAAAATAGCCGAACACCGTGGATACATCGCGGATAAACGGGCTGATACATTATGTATGCATGGAGGCACGCTGATAACAATTCGTCCCTATTGGCACGAATTAACGAAAGAGTCAATTGATCGCCCACTGCCAATCTACTCATGCCGGTGGGACAAGTTAACAGATTTCATTTGCTCCATTGACCCGTCGGGAATTCATTCGCATACACATGATCATCGAGGAATTCAATTGAAGACCGAAGTCTTCTGTGAATTATTACGTTGTAGAAGCTGCGGCGATTTCCTAGGATTATCGTTCCGTTACGTGATATGTCGGAAACCTAAACCTAATGTCAAAAAGCGATGATTATCATATCTCTGCCGCGTTCACTCGACATATTCGGACGGGTGAATACTTGAGACATTCTTTTTTTGAAATATGATAATGGTCAACGTATAATTTGTAATTTTGTTATATCAAATATGTGTGACTTTATCGAATATGTTCTACGTTCCAAGTTCGAAAAAGAAAAAAAAATGTTTTGATAATAAGCGAATATGAGAATATCTAATTGATGCCAAAAATAGAATTTTATGAATGAACTGATGCTTCGTTACGATACGAATACATTATTGGCTATTCTCTATTTATATATTACGTACTCAACTTAACAAAAAGGAATGCTAAATTACAGACGGCTTACTGCTATACGCGAACGGAATTTTTTGCTGTTATAAACTATTTACAATATAAGAGTCTCATCTATTGCTGAATGGAAGAGTAATGATTCTTTTGTACGCAATCATACAATTCCTCGTTTCGATAACGACTGCGAGCTCCGTTGTATTTTTATTTTTTCCGAATCATTTCGGGATTATACTTCGATATTGGACAAACATGATCCTCACATTATTGTCTTGATATCCAATGGATATTTTTAAACATCCAAGATTGTCCTAAGCGTATCGGAGCTGTATGGATCCGTCTTGGGATTAATGATGACTAAAAAAGATATTTCCTTCGACGATTGTACGAAAAACGGTCGATCACAAAATCGCTTCTCCATCTACACACACACACACAAACACACGCACACGCATATACAGATAGATACACAAACACGCCGCACCCTCAAAGTCGCGGAGAAAACGAAAGTTACCGAGAGAATATCGTCGAATTCGTTAATATTACTGCTCTAGCGGATATCCAGAGGCATATCCGTCTTCGATGATCGAACTCTGCTCGTGTCCTTTGGTGGTTTTTTTCGCCTTCCTCATCCAACAAAGTCAACGTCCAACGAATTGCCGCGCGATTTTCTCTGATACTGCGCGATATTTTCTCTACACCTCCTTCACAGTATCATTCCCTTTCTTTCTCTTTCTCTCTTTCTCACTATACTGGATATGGATGCTCGCGCGAGTATTATTTTCGTATGGCCATCATGCACCATGCGGCGATGCAGCCTTCTTATTCGAGGGTGGCGGCAAAAGATACGTTGCTGGAGGCAACAGCCGCGGTGGCCAGCAACAGCGTCGGCGGCAGCGGTGCCGGTGGTAGTGCCGATGTTAACTCGACCGCCGTCGGCGGTGCTAACGTCGTCGTGGTTGGGCAATCACTGCCGACCCCATAAACTTTAGCGTGATTTACCTCGAGCGCGACGGTCAAGTCGGCCAGACCGACGTCGCACAACACGGGATTATCTGCGAACAACGAAGTGTACGTCTGTGTGTGAGAGAGATAAATAGCATAAGGGCTTATGCTACACGATCAACTAAAATAATAAAATACAAGAAATGAGAAATCTGTATATGTGACATACGTCATAAACACGTATAATGCGATACGTTTGATTTTTCATTTCTTGTGTCATACTTTTGTGTACTATATCTCGCGCTACCCTCCCCTAAATTTAAGAACCATATTATTTTGATCATAAATTAACGTAATGTGAAAAAAAATTATCTCGTACAGGCGGGTGATTACTGACGATGTGGCGCCAGCTGTGATAACAAAGATTAGCCTAGCCGTAATAACAGAGAGAGAGAGAGAGAGAGAGAGAGAGAGAGAGAGAAAGATTATGTTGGTGATTTTATGGTCCGAGATATAAATCTGTTAATTTTTACAATTTTTCCTACTACTATATTTCATAATTTTCTCAATGCAAACTTGTGGAAGAGAGAAAGAGAGTGTTCAATGAAAACGGAGACCAGGCTATAGAAGATAATTGGGATTGGGCACGATAGCATGGCCGCAAAGAGGGAAACGATATATTAACAATAACAGCTCAACGCGAACAGGCGCCGGTATATGTATAATAAGTAATTCGAGATGGCGCCGCAGCGGGGGTTATCGCGAGAAATGTAACCGTTGTAACAAATAATAATATGCTTCAGGAGTCAGGCCATTATCAGCGAGTTAATTTATTTTCTGTTCAGTCGGCCACTCTCTCTTCTGTCCCTTCTCTTTCTCTTCTCTTTTTTTTCTTAGCTCTCCTTCTGTTTGCTTGTTTACGCTAGATTTTACAAATATTTATTAATTACGATGTTACATGCGTCACACATTGTTCTGTTTTCTTCGATTAATGTCTGTTAATGTCTAACAATCTAGTTAAACTTAATTGTTCACTATTAAAAAATAATATCGAGCAGGAAAAATTCGTCGAAAAGAAAAACTAAAGTATAGAATTATGTTCTTTAACAAATTATATGTATTATATAATTTAAAGATTTTTTTTTAACATAAACTCTATCGAATGTCAATAATTGCAATTTGTTTTTCCACTAAAAGAATATTCTATACTCTAGTTTTTCTTTTTGGTGCATTTTTCCTACTATTTTTTAAAAGTATACAATTAAGTTTAACTGAATTGTTACATATATATATATATATATATAAGAGAAAGAAAAACGATATGCAGTGTCATATGGTAAACATATGATCTGTCTAATGTAAGAGAAATTTATACAGATAAATAATAATCGAGTTAAATGTAGTAAAGAAAACCCAGGTTTTTAAAGAGGAATCTCTTCTCAATGAAACAGCTTCGTTTTTCTTTCTCTCTCATCACACTATTATCAAAATTAAATTTGCTGCTATCGATTCTGGTAAAAAAATTAATATTTTGAAAAGAGATGGAAACAGTTTGTTTTTTTTTTTAAATGTAAGAAATTTTTAACACAATGCGATGTAAATTTTACCTTTAACATTTTCTACTATTATATAATGTTACTATAAATAATATGCACATGAATAGGGATATGTGTAGCGAAAGCGTTAAATATGATACTGAAAGGCGAAGAGAGAGAGAGAGAGAGAGAGAGACAGAGAGTTTAATATAAACTCACCTTGAAGGTATATACGTAGCACATCAGGGACCCCGTGAATCGTGCACCGCGTATTAGCCACTAGCTCTGGCATAAGAGTACGTATTTGATTCATGCTAACGTCGGCTCGACAGAGCACCGGAAAACCGCGAAAGTCTCGGCCAGACAGTGTGACCAGACGGTTGTGCGACGCATTCAGTTCTTCCAAAGACGGCAACCATGTCTAAATAACAATCATCATCAATACTTCTTCACTATATCAGTACGTCGAATATCAGGGAATAAAAAAAAAGAAGCAAGATGAGAAAAAGAGAGAGAGATAAAAGAGAAAAAGACAGAAAAGAGGACTCGATATCGCTGTTTTTGTTTACCTCTGATGTATCTTCAAGAGTGGTGAGCTGATTGTGCGAGATATCGAGCACGCGGAGCCCGTCGAGACCGCGTAGGTCGCGTGGTCCAATCGTGGGGCCCATCGCGTTGTGACTGAGATTGAGCTTTTGCAGCTCCTTCATGCCCAAAAACAAGGAGCCGTCCAGGCTACGCAACTCGTTATGCTGAAGACGCAGATCCTGGATATTGCCGCCCGCGATCTCATCACCCTCCTCCTCCACTAGATTCTATAAACATCGCCATATGTTTTTAATCGATCATTTTTCAAATCGTTTTTTGGGTCAGATCAGCCACTATCGATAACAAGGATACTGTACACGTCGACGATGACGAGTACCTACCTCGGACGATGGTCTCCCTCTGTGCAATCTGGCGATTCGATTGTTTGACAGATCGAGCAGCCTAAGCTCGCGCAAACCGCGCAAGGAAGTCAGAGAGAACTCGCGAAGCTCGTTGTGCGTCAAGTTCAGGCACTTTAACGATCTAAGAGGATAAAGGGCGCTACTACCGTTCCCGTCGCCGTCCGCGCCACCCAAGGACTTGAGAGAATTGTGCCCGAGCTCGAGGTCCTCCAGCATCTCGGCCTCTATGAAATCGTTCTCGTTCAGCTAAAGCACAATTCAAGCGTCTCTTCAATCTCTATTATTCATAATGTAATTTCGCGTAATTAATTAACTTGTTCGCGACTCGAATATCGTTTGGTTTGATGCGCGACATAATTGAACGAAAAATTGCTGTCCGTCCGTTTCGTCTATAATAGTGGCTTGAAATCCTTCCACAAGGCGGAAGACAGCAATAATTACGTTACGTATACGTAATTGACTCAATGTATGGCGCGCTTTAGCGTGAACGAACGCCTCGCGTCTCGACTTATCCTCCACGTCGTGCGCGTTAAAACGTAATAATTGAGAGTACATGTATTTCGTGCGAGTCGCAATTCTACAGATTTATTTTATTTTTAGATTCCTAAAATCTTTTTTTTATAAACTATAAATAATATATAATAGCGTCTCAAAAAACTTTGTAATTTAAAAAATATAATTTTGTTCCATAAAAATATGATTTAAATATTCTAAATGCTATATCATCGGATCATATGCGATTCAAGACGAAGTTCAGGAAAAATTTCGTGTAGCCAAATACCTCTTGCAACTCGTTATACGAGAGCTCTAGGAACTTTAAGCGTCTAGCCTTCTGCAGAGTGCCGTCGAGATTTCGGATCTTGTTGTGTTGGAGGAAGAGAGTCTCCAGACGATGAAGGTATCGGAATTCGGCCGGCAGATGCGTCAGTTTGTTATCCACGGCGTAAAGCATCTTGAGATTGTGACCGGATGACGGTAGCTCGCCGTCGAGTGACGTGAGCTCGTTAGAATTAATTAACAACCACTCGAGTTGATTTAGATCCCTGCAAAAGCAAACAAATGGAACACATGGCTAAATTCGTCCAAGGAATCCTATTTTACATATTCGACGCACTGAGCATCATTAAAGATTCTCGACTACACGATTTTAAAGGTCGTCGCCGATCGATAGTCCACGCACGGGATTTCCTTCAATCAGCAATTGTCGCTTGATGGTTCGATCATAAACAAAATGAATGAGATAAGAGCCTTCACGTGACGTGATAGTAAACAGGATGAAAGCAAAATGCTGTTGTGGTAGCTTTCTGATGCAAATGTGACTCTCAAAGATCATAAATGAATGGAAAATGTGTTTTCAACCGTGTATTATATATAGTTCTTTATCCTTAATTTTTTATCATTCCTGATGGCGCTAAAGATTGAATTGTACTTCCGCGCATTCATACCTTAGAGTATGATTCAGACTGTTCAGATAATTTCTGCCGACGTGCAAGTGTTTGACTAGAGGTGGCAGCGAACCTGGGGTCATCTCGGAGATTGCATTTCCGGCCATGGCCAAGTGCTGAAGTGTCGGATTATACTAAAATAAAAAGGACATCACAAAATTACATTTCAAATAAAATATATGAATTTAGTTTCTTCTCTCTTTTCTTTTGAACAACTTCTCTTTTTACAATTTTTTCTTCTTTTATATGATAATTTTTATTATCTAAAAATATTATTCTTTCTTAAAAATTAGCTAGGATTTGATTATGTCTTCGTAATTGTAGTAACATGTGAGAGAGTTAATGGATAAATTTTTCATCATTATCGCAAATTAAAGAAGCGCGAGATTCTCTCTCTAACGATCTACCCGAAAAGTTTGACGTGTAATCAAACAACTTTTTACGCGCTGGTCACGTGTGTCGCGACACATATTTTGTCTCATATCGTGTTGACAAGTTCGCGATTTTACTTCCCGATCTCTTTTTCGCAGTATCTCGTCGCACACGTGAAATTTATTACGGTCACATAAACTAAATCTAGTCTAATATACTCACTTTGAAGTCATCCGAATCGATACGGTTTATCCGATTCCTACTGAGATCCAGAGTCCTCAGCAACGAGAGATGCGACAGGACATGTCTCGGTATCGACGGTACTTCATTGTCCGCGAGACTCAAGTACTGCGTTCGACCCAGACCGGCGAAAACATCGCCGTCCACGACCCTGGAAATTACGATGTCATACGCGTGTTTCTTGACTTTTAGGAAAGCGATACACAAGCGTTATGTAATAACGAGCAAAACGTTCTCGCTTTCTTCGAAAGATCCTTTTTAAATGACAGTAATCGAGTAGTAGTATATTACATATTTTTCTCTCTATTACTACATTATTTATCACTAGTCTATATAGCTAAGTACGATCGAAACGAGTCTAATGGGAATCCTAAAAAAGTGGCGAGACGTGCCAGACGTTATCATATATGATTATACACTTAGTATCGGCTTATACACTGCGACGAGTCGTTATTTAATTATTTCACGACGATAAACATGCATAGCTCTTGATAACTCGCGCTGACCAGAGGTCAGACGATTAAGACTTCATTCTTACGTCCCGTTCCTCCTCACGCTGTCTCGCGAGGATACTTGTTGGCGTTCCTAAAGAGAAAGACATACAGTCTTCAAGGACCGTCGTTTGTTCCTCACCTCGTCGTGTAGGATAAGATCAAGGAAGACCGGTGGTTCGTCCTTTGTGTCGCACGTAAAGGATGCCGTCATCGGGAAAATTTAAAATTAAAACCGAGAACGAACTCGCCGAAATGTCGAGACTGTCGCGTATCTCGCGTTCGTTCGCCAATCTCTATGACAGAACCATTACATAACAATATCGGCCAAGATATCCTCCGCTTCCGCTATGTGCTCGACAATATTTAACGTCATCGTGTCACGAGACGAAATGCGAATTGCAAAATTTCGCTCGCGATCCCCTTGTTATCGCATTACTTAATAACGCCAGGCGGAATAAAAAAAGGTTCTTACGAGGAATACGATACGCTAACAGCACACATATTCAAAAAATGTTTATAAGATCCATAGAATGTAAAAACATGTTTTAACATATCCTATGGATCTCTTATAAACATCTTTTGAACATGTGTGCTGATAGGGTATCGGATACAAACTCGCTGTCGCACAAATCATCTATTATATTATATTATAAAATTATTATATTATAAAACGGATTGAGATGAATGATTTCAGGGACGGCTTTATCAAATGTACGATCGCTTTTCCAACGAATGCGTTCCGGAGAAAGTTTCAAAACGTCGGTTCAAGCACAAATGGCGCCGTAAACGCCTTCGCAAATGCTCGTTGCGGGAATTAAGATCGCTTCTTTGTTATACATACACAAATGTCTCCATTCAATGTCCGCAATAGCAGACGATGACCTTTTGCAAAGATACTAGTCGGCCGTATCGTAAGTGTGTGGCACACTTACAAACGGAAAGCACAAGAATGACAGACGTGTACTCTGACGCGGGACTCTGACATTTCGCCGTCGTTTACGATTTATTGTGTTTTGTATTGTCGGCATTTTTCAACCCATTTTTCTGATTCGGGGAAATTTCTATAGAAATCTATTTAGTAATTAATATCATCAAAAGTTTTTCTTTCTTCAAATTCTATAATTAATATTAAATGATCAATCGAATGTTCTAGTTTTTAACGTTCAAAAAATAGACATAATACGACATATTATGTCGATGATGAGGTAGAGATAGGCTGCTTATTAGTTAATATTTTGAAGAATAAATGATTGAAACTATCGTTATCTCTACGCGCGCGCAGATGTGTACGTCGCAGGGTGTAGTAACCGTGACTGATAAGCGATATCAGTTATCGCGCCCTCACGATTCTCTTCATTTTCATCGATGACTTCGACAAGCACAGCTCTTACAACTTTACCGTTCAGAATCGCGCGTAAATTTGCCAGAGACAACGAAGATCTCGTTTCGTCACTCGAGATCAATGACGCGGCGCAATAAATTGCACTCACCCCAGATGATCGTGATTCAGCTCGAGTCGAGTGATGGACATACGCAGTTGCTTGAAATCGTGGCGCGATATGTCGCGCAGATTCGAGTGTGCCACCCGCAGGGTGATCTGCTGCTCGGGGGTGAACTTGCCGCTCAGCGCCTCGGCCAGCTGATTGAACGAGTTCATCTTCTCACACATTACTTCGATACGTTCCCCAACGTGATGACCGCCACCCCCGGCATTGTTGTTCGCGTTGACGGAAGACGCGGTCTGTGCCTGGGGACTGGAGAACTCCTCCTGTCGGCAGGTGCACGGGCTGATTTCGCGGCGTACGGCGCAATGGAGGCTCGCACTGGCCGCGAGGCCCAGCAGCGTGTAGAGAATACCGGACATACTGCCGGTTAATTATTATGTGTAATTACAGGACGATCGCAGAAAATAACGATAAGAATACCGTGAGATTTGCGAAACGCGGTACCACCCGCACCACTTCTCCAAGAGAGAAAGAGAGAGCGTCTTTCAACGCGCCAAAACAACTCGATACGCACAATGTGTACGGTTTTGCGACAATAATATGATTATCAAGATAGAATAATAATATGATTGTTTTTTTTGTTAAGAGTCACAAACGTTGGTACAATCTCGCATAGCGCGGGAAACCGGCAATTGTCCGCGATGTTATTCCACGTTTGGACACTGTCGATCACTGATCAACACTGGCAGAAGGAACCGACACAGTTGCAACAGTAGCAGCAGCGAATGACAGCCACGTGTTATCTGCACTGTGGCTGGGTCCACATCATCCTATGGAATATAAGTTCACCGCGCCTCTTTCTTTCTCTCTTCTTCGTCGTCTCCGCGAGGACCAGCCGAGAAAAGGAAGCTTATCGTTGTCACCAATGAACCTTCCTCCTGGCGCCAGGGACGCGGCAACGGCAGCATTAAGCCGCGGCGCGCCGCGCGAGACTTACTTATAGTCGTCGCGTCGGCACCCACCGTGGCGCCGCGCGAGGGTCTCCCTCCGGAGAGCTCTTCTTCGCTCTTCTTACTACTCCCTCCGTCGTACGTTACGCGCGTACGTACACCGACGAGCTCATCTTCTTTTTCTACCGGCCACTCGCGAATGAGCAAGCAGCCCAGCTCGGCCAGGCTGCTGCTCTCCCCCTGCGCTCTCACCACTACACCCCGTACTACGCGTATTCTCGTTCCTCTCCTTCCCCGTTGTTGTTCGCCTCGTTGCTCCCTGTCGTTCTCTCCCTTATCGTGCCCCACGGCACGTTCCTGACTCTCGCACACTCCCTCGTCTCGTCGCGACTACGGCGCTTACTTAAATGCAATCCCCGTTAGGCGCTCCTATCTCTTTTTACGTTTGTCCCATTATTCCGGAAGTTTTGCTTGTCGGAGAAGGGATATCTCTCGTTTTCACTCGTGGACAGCGGATACGAACAAGTTTTCGTCAAATCAGCTTCGGCGGAGGATTCATCAACCTCTCTCTCTCGTTGTCTATCGCATTGCATACACGCTGCAGGCGTGTGTTTGCACCGATAAACGGACCGATTGCTCATAACTTTTGACCTTTGCTTAACTGCTTCGCACCGCGGTGCATGACATGAAAATATTATTATAGATAGAGAATTCTCTCATATACTCTCTCCCTTTTTTTTCACTCGCTCTTTCCATCGCAAAAGACGAATCTATCATAGACTGGTCCAAGTATATCCTGTACATAGAAATTAAAGATTAGAATTTTAGTTTTATAATATTGAAAGATTTAAAGGGAAAGAGAATCAAGTTATAAATTATAGACTTGCTCCAAATTCCTTTCAATCCTTCATTTCAATTGATGCAAAAAAATGATTTATACGTCAAAAAACTATCAATTATTGAAACTTTAAAAGCTATATGGAGTATGCTATCGGCAATTTTTTTCGTTATATTTACATGCCGGAAAGCCGGTAGATCGCATAAATCGAATCTTTACAGGCGCGAGAGAAAGATATGCAAATTTCTCTGGAATGTCGACGGAATCGATCGAGAAATTGTTATCGAGATTGTTATCGTCATCTCGTTGGTTTTAGGCTCAACCGATTTATCATCGACGATAATTATTACTAGGGGCTAGGGGCAGGATCGAAGAGGCTTCGACCAAATGTCCTATCTTCTGCGCTGGAATGCATTTCAACGAGCGATTTATAACACCGGGTATTTCAGGTAGCCCGGTAGCTTCTGTCACGACACCTTTCTTTCGTCCTCTTTTTGTTATTCTGGTACCGAAACCGGTATATGTAATCTCTTGTTAAATTCCCGATATGGAAAAAATTTATCTCGCTTCGGTCAGAGATCCGTTTTAATTGCCACAAATAAGCACGGAAATTATTCTGAAATACAGAGCTCGACATAATAATCGGTCGAAATTACAACGAATGTACAACGGGGCTTTTTACGGGGAATGTAAAGGGTCGCAAGAAAAATGTTTTGCGTTCTTTCGCTCATTACAAATTGGAGAGATAAATGTTAACTTCGCGTTGGTTAATCGTCGTAAAAAGAGCGATCTTGAGAGTACGCGTGTCCGTGCCGAGATCGTAAGTGTTCTATCAAGGGTTTCTCTGTTCATCATAAAATAATATCGATTACTTAATGAGTTCGCCGATGCAGCGGTGGCGGTGCTTCACGGGTCGCTTGTCATCCGAGTAAACGCCTCTATCTATATAACGTGGCTGTTTACGCGCGTGATTTACGTACCCATTTATATGCCGTAACTCGGCAGTGAGGTATGCCATACAAATTCTTGAGCTTGGCGCCACCTCGACTCGCCTTATATCCTCTTTAAGCTATTCTACATTGGCTCCCATGGCATCTATCTCTGCACTGGCGCCTATAGTTTGCCTAATCTCTCCCGCCGCGTAAAGGTCATCAAACTGTGGACAAAACGGTGAAAAACAGTTTTAATTTTCCACAAATATTCCCAAAAGAAAAAAAAAAGAAAGAAAAAGAGAAAGAGAGGGCTTCTGGCAATCTTTATTTATTTATTTATTCGTCAAAAACAACGATGTGAAAAGGAGAGAGAGACTCTGTCTTTGTCCTGCTATCCGTTACCGCTCTTATTATCGCCGCGGGCAGAGAGTAATACGGGAGCAAGGGAGGAGGACACAACACAAGCGAGAGAGGCCAGGCCAGTAGGCAAGACAAGGCAAGGCAAGGCAGGGCACGAGGCACGAGGTACAAGACGGAGGGACCTAACTCCGTGCCCCTCGGTTTAACGAATGCGAGAATGCGGCCTGGCGCCAACGCACACGCGGCCGCCGCGTCGGCCGCCGCGTCACGCGCTCTCGCCTCTCTCGCCGGCTCTTTCTCTCCCTTTCTCTCTCTATCTCTCTCTTTCTCTGTTTAATGACCTTACCGGAGTTCAAAATACTAAACTGCAACCGATCTTTCAATTCGTGTGTCCGCCTCACGTTTAAAATATACGATAAGCGTACATACAAGGCGCGTCCCAGGGTGATATTGAGATATTAGCAGCTTCTGAGATATATCGCATTCCCTATCTCCAAAGATTATTAGGGTTTCCTTCATGGCCCTGTAAAATATATCAATGCTATTTTAAAAAAATACTCTGCAGAGTATATATGTATGTCCTGTAAGCGGTGGTACAACGGAAATTGCTTGCTGATTTTATATGAGAAAATAAGAAGAGAAATAAGAAAATTTGCTTCAGTGATTATCGAAGTACGAATAAAATGCGATATATTTGAATTACTAAATAATTTCATGGAATAAATAAAAGTGATCTTTATGTTTCAAGCATATCTATCTCAGCAATTAATACAATTTTTAGTCTTCTTTTTTTTTTTAAATGTAATGTATCTTTTTATCGTTTGCCGCGGAATAGGGGATATCAATCAATTACTGTTTTTTATTCTCTCAATTTTACCGTATATTTCCCCTTATTATTATATCATTAATATGAATTTTATGACGTAAAAGTCTCGCAAGTTATTTATTCAATTTCATTCAATTACGTTATCAATTTAATATAATCATTAATTTACTTGAAGTCTTTACTTCAATACTTGATAATTATGTTTTTTTTTTTTACATTTGCCTGTGTATATCTAAAAAGAATTTGTAAATGACAGAAGTATTTTTTTCTTTCTTTTTCTCTCAGTTATTAGTATATTGATAAAGATAAATTCTTGACTCTATCTACATCTGTATATTGCACAACTTTAAGGTATGCAAACTTTTGTCTTTTCTTATCGAAAAATGTAAAAGGAAAGAAGCAGATGAAGAGCGGAGACAGAATAAGGAAGGTAGCAAAACGAATATTGCATTCGAGTATACATGATAGACACTTCACACGCTGCATTGAGATATTGGGAAATAATCGGAAGATTAGCCTTTGCTGATAGTTTATCGCTGTTGGATTTTTTATTTCGAATGTTCTCGATTAATAGATTGTTCTCTGAAAATAAAGAAAGATTGACTAAAAAACCTATTTTTTTCGATCTCTCTATATTTTAAATTTTATTTATTTTAAGTATTTATTATTTAATTTTAAATAAATAAAATATAATGTAGTTGCAAAGAATAGATAAAATTCGAGCACAGTATTTAGTAAATTGTTTTTCTTTCTTTTGTTTCTTTTATCACATTTGCATAATTGTAGCTTGCAATTATTCGTAATCTGTTATATGTTATTTTTTTTTATTCTAACCGTATAATAAATAAGTTTTTTCAAAAATTGACAAGAATTTAAACTATATATTTTACCTTATATTTTGTTTTTTCCGTATATATTTTTATTGAAAAAATAATTATATCACACTGATTTCTCGAGAGCTACAGTGTGTCTAAATTGCATTCTATAAGAAAAATTTTTGTTTTCGCTTTTTCACGCTTCTAGCATCTGGCCTCTTTTCCTCTCTGATTCTCGATCGTTACGTTTGCACGGTGCCACGCGTTGACCGCGAAAGGTATAAAAAAGAAGTTTTATGAGAGAAGATTAAGTTAAACACATACTGACGTTCTAAATCTAGATGGGCGTTTAAAACCGTCTCGTCACCGTGTCGCGAGTTTGGTCAGCTTTTTTCCGCTTTTGAATTGAATTGCGCTTGTTGTAGATTCTTGTTCTCTGCTTCAAACCTTTCACCTTTGTTATTCTTAGAACATTGAAATTTCGCCTAACAATTATTAAACAATATTTAAACATTCCAACTTTTCACAACATATAATTTTTAATTCTTTCATTTTTTAAATAATCGTACTTGGATATATGCATTTTTATATAAAGGCATTGAGAAACAAAAAATAACGTTTTTTATATGTGTCAATTTCACGCGTGTTGTGATTATGTCTTTTTTGGGAAAATATATACTTGCCAATCGGGACATTCCAAGGTGATAAATGTTAAGGGCCTCTGTGACGAGTGTGTTTACGATGGGATTTAAAATCAGTTCTTCATCTCTCGTGCCTTTCCGCCGGGGCCACGGTCAAATCCTGGCCAAACTTTTCACTTTTATCGCTCTTATTGGATCCTCTTTCTGGATAGATAGCGGAGTTGCCTCGTCGTGGTAACGGAGGATAGCCCAAGGAGGGGAGGCGGTCCATCGTCATATCGGGGCGCCGGGTGCCTGGACAAGCCCCCAACACGATATACATATAAAGGACGTGTGTGTACTCTTCTTGCATATGATATCAAAACATCATCATTAACATTCTTTTATAAATACACTGTACATGCAATCTCTCCCTTTTGCACCCATGTATATATATATATGTATGTATTATTGCCCTCAATGGAATGCATTTGTCAAAAAGTGCATCACACAAAATGTTTTTAATATTGTATTTATGTATAAAAAAGTAGCATCTTTTTTCGTAAAATTAATTTACAAAAATGATGAGAAAACCATATCTTTTTGAAAATCAATTTGATTTTTCGAAAAGAAAAAATAAGCTAATCTATCTTTCAGATTATACGTGTGTACGTGTGTGCGTGTGCGTGTGCGTGTGTGTGTGTGCTATGTGCGTGTAATTAAAGAAATCAAATTTTCGATATCTATTTCTCAAGAATGAAATCTGTAGAGAATGACAGCAGTTAATAAGCCGATAATCTTCAATTATATGTAAAAAATTCTAATTTGTTTCACAAGTTTGTAATCCGCAAATGCATCATATGTCTGTGAGCCATTTTGATTTTAATTAACCAACTAACAACTATGCAAAAAAACAGTTTATAAGCAATTCATGCAAAATATCGCATTTCAAATAACTCAAGTAAGATATTCGCTTGTCTCCGCAAAATTCAAAGTCCTTGAAGTAGATACACAACGCTGATCCTCCGATTTTTCGGAAAATTAAGCACTTTTCTATTTTTTTTTTTTTTATTGAACATAAAATACACATACGCGACAAAAGATAAACTTTTAACCTTACAAGCTTATCTAGTTTCAGCGAGAATTAAATTTCATAATGCGTATCGTGGCTCCATCTCTTCATTCAACTTTACATTTCGATGATGTAAAGTTTCGATTATTGACAGCCGGTAATGCAATCAACGTTTTATGTCTCCGACTCAGGGATTATCGCTTGATATACATTGTCATCAAAGTTGATCTTTTTTACTCGACTTTTATATTTTTTATTTATATGTATTACTTTTTATGAAAATTATTTTTTTATTTTATTTATATACTATTTAGCTGAACTGTTTACATTTCTCGTTTTCCCTTTCTTTCGGACTTTTATATATTTATTTCAAAAAAATAAACCTCTCTATAACGTGGAAATTAAAGGACGTATTAATTTCAATCCACAGATTATTGATATAAACTGTAATAAACATGTTTTTTTCCTTTATTTATCGTTATCTTTTAATTATCACTGATAAACAGTAATGCTATGTTTTCTGAGATAGGAAAAGATTAATAAGAAATCATTTTTCATTCTCCACTGACAGACTCAAAGATTGTGATCGACGAAGATGTTGCGACATTTGACGTGCGGAAAAAAACAGATCCGTCTTCTAAAGCAATGTTCGGTTATTCAGTTCAATAATTCTTCCAGAAAAAAGGTGAGATATATACACATTAGTTAGAGGTTAGATCCTAATCGAATTAAATGTAGCTAGTCTATTTTCCTAGTGGTTTTATCAAAATTTTGTTTCCTTCTGAAACGAAAATATGTATGAATGTAATTGTTATTGCAATAATAATTATAATTAATATGTATATAAATTTCTTTATAAATCTACTGTTTGTACACTTGTATAATTTTTATTTTTTTTTTTTTAATTTTATTTATTTTTATATTTTATAGTTACATAATTTTCTTTTATATATCTCTCTGTGTGTCGTACTATTTTTTTATATTTATATAAAATAGAATAAGTATTTATATATCTTTTGGAAAGAGAAAATCCTTTTAAATAAAAAAGAACTAAAAAACTAATCCAAAACATGTATGAAAAGTAGCAGAGATTCTTTATTTTTTTAATATAGTTTATAATAATTTTTTAAATTAATAAATTTATATAATAAATTTTGATATAGTTTGTAATTGTTCTTGTACGTATGTAAAATTTATAGAGTTCAGAGATTAAAGATGATGATCAAGATAGAAAAAACTATAGAGAATTTGAAGATATCACTACTCCTGGACAAAAAGCATTAAAAACTGTACAACGAGATTGGAAGGCATTAAAAAAATATCTGTCATCTAGAGAATTTTCAGATTTTGAAGCTCTTTGGAAAGAACGTGAAATAATTCCTGAGCATTGTGATGTTCTCATTATTGGAGGTGGTGCGATAGGTAGTGCGATAGCCTACTGGTTAAAGGAGACTATTCATAAAAAAGAATTCAATGTTATTGTAGTTGAAAAAGATCCCACAGTAAGATATTAATTTATATAAATTTTTTCTAGTCTTAAAAGATATTTTTTTATTTTTTTCTTTAATCGATAATAGTTAAGAGTTTATAAATATATCTAACATATTGATTATATTTTTCAGTATGCCAAGGCTTCCACAACTCTTTCAGTTGGTGGCTTACGCCAACAATTTTCTCTTGAAGAAAATATTCAAATGTCCCTGTATGGTGCAGAATTCCTTCGAAATGTTAATGAACATTTAAGTATTCCCGGAGAAGCACCTATTGACTTGAATTTTCATCCTTATGGTTACTTAGTTTTGGCGACCGAAGCGGGTGCCGAAACTTTAGTCCAAAATTCTAAGCTGCAGAATTCTTTAGGAGCGAAAAATGTAATTCTTACCAAGGAAAAATTAAAGCACACGTTTCCCTGGTTAAATACTGACGGGATTGCAGCGGGTTGTCTCGGATTGGAAAAGGAAGGATGGTTCGATCCATGGTCCCTTTTGTGTGCTTTAAAAAGGAAGGCTTGTCATTTAGGTGCTCAATACATCAACGCTGAAGTTAAGGCTTTTCAGTATAGTAAAATTCCAGCAACTTTTGACAAGGAAATGAATCCTGCCCAAAGATTAAATAGTGTAGTTGTAAGTGTATATTTATATTTATATATATAATTTTGTATAATAGTTTTCTATATTAAAAAAAAAAATTATATATATATATAAGTTTTATATAATTATAGAATATATATTTTCATAATTGAACAATTTTTGTTTATAGTTCGTCTATAAATTGTTATATAACTTGTCAGTTGTGAATTTAACATAATTTTTTGAATATAAATATTGTTTTTTATTAGATAAAAAAAAATGATGGTGAGATTAGAAAAATAGAATTTTCTAAGGTTGTAATAGCTGCAGGTGCATTTAGCGGTGATGTAGCTGAATTGGCTGATATTGGAACAGGTGAAGAATTATTATCTGTACCTTTACCAGTGGTACCTAGGTAATTTTTTTAACAATGTACAAGTAACGCAATTGGTTTTTATTCTATGATTTTATTTTTATCTATTACTATAATTTTTTTTTTTTTAGAAAAAGATATGTATATTGTTTTCATTGTCCAAATGGACCTGGTCTAAACACACCTTTAACGATTGATCCTAGTGGTGCATATTTCAGGTATGAATAAATATTGTTAAATTACAATGTGTTATATTAGAAGCAAAACAAATACTTAATGAATCTCTCTGAATAAATTTATCTTTTAATAAAATTATTAAAGAGTCAATTTGTGAAAGAGGAATAAATTTGAAATGATTCGTAGGCGAGATGGTCTCGGAGGTAATTTTATCGCTGGAAAATCACCAGAATTCAACGAAGAGCCATCAGTGGATAACCTAGATGTCGATCATAAATTTTTCGACAATAAAATATGGCCTATACTCGCTCACAGAGTACCAGCATTTGAGAGTTTGAAGGTACTTCTCATTATAGCAAGTAAACATACATAAAGGAAAATGATACTAAATTTATATAAGATATTTTCATTCTTACGCAAATATGAATAATTTATATGTATTTTAATAACATTGTCTTTTATATATCTTTAATATATATTTTGACTTTTATTAGGTAAACTCTTCATGGGCTGGATATTATGAGTACAATACATTTGACGAAAATGGTATTGTCGGTCGACATCCTTATCATGAAAATTTATATATAGCGACCGGTTTCAGTGGACATGGTATTCAGAAGGCACCTGCAGTAGGACGTGCGATATCAGAACTGCTCTTTCATAATCGTTTTACAACTATAGACTTATCAAAATTAAGTTTCAACAGATTTTTAAAATCTGAGCCGATGAGAGAGGCTAATGTCTTTTAAATTTCATCAGGAAATAGAAAAGTAATAGTCTTTTCTACTCAAATGTGTATCATATATGTACTATATCTGTATATATATTTATATATACAATATGAAAATATAAAATCTGATAATAGATTTATATTGTATAAATGAAAGGTATTTCTAACCTACATTTAATACAATTTTTAATTTACAATCACAATAATATAGTGTTTCATTATAAGATAACATGACACGTGCATATAAATGATTCAATAATGTTCATTTTAAAAGCACATTTGTATTTTCATGTATAGATAAAACTTGTCCCATATATACAGCAGCATCTTCTTCACCTAGCTCCTGCAGTATATTTTGCAGCTCACTGAGAGATATATTGGTTTGCAGCTACAAAAAATAGAAATTATATACGTAGTTTAATGACTTATTTCATTAAGAATGCATTCATAGAAGAATACAGAATAATACGTGAAACGCATGACAAATAAAATAAAAATCTTACAGCAATGTAATTCAAGAGGAGTAACGTTGAACTAGAATTCTTTTCAAAGGTATTAAATAAATTTTCAAAATTCAAATGACGAGCTAATTTCTTCCATCCTTTTGTCTCATCTAGGATAGCTGCTAATTGTTTTTCCTGGACTGCATCCATCCAAACTTTTTGAGTATCATCAATATTTTCCTCTTTACACTTAATTACTTCTAACGATGCATCACATTGATTGGAAACAAGCTGTAAAATCTGCAATTATAAAACAAATTTTTTATACATGTATAACGTACACACACAATGCTGAGATATGAAATATATCTTTTTTTTTCCCCATACATCTGGTTTGTTTAAAGCTAAGTCGAAAGATGATTGCCCGAGCGATTCTTTGTTTTCATCTGACTGCATTTCGGTTTTTATGTCTCGTACTAGTTCTCCTTCAATCTATCAAGAAAATGTGGTTGCACATAATTCAGTAACTATATATATGTATATATATAAACAATAGTAAGTATATATAAACTTATATATATATATATATATATATATACAATTGTAATAAACCATTATATACACATATTTATATATTTTATATTATTATAAACATACATTGCTTGGTTCACGATTAAAATTCCTAATGTATGGATCAGCGCCATATTTCAACAAGAGCTCACATATTTCTTTCGCTTTCGTCCCAGCTGTAACTACCGCAGTATGTAATGCTGTATTTCCACTGAAATTTCTTTTGTTAACATCTATTTTGGTCTGTAAAAATCAGCAGTATTATAATATGATTTTTTTATATAGGAAAGAAAATGCATTTTCGATAAATATTAAATTTTACATTTTTTAACAAGAATTCCACTATATTTTTGTGACTTCCTTCAACTGCTATATGTAAAGCTGTTCTTCCATAAGTCATATCAGTATTATTTACATTTGCACCGGCTTTAATGAGAGAACATACTGCATAATATGTGCCTGCCTCAGCAGCTAATTGCAAAGGTGTCCAGCCTAAGTCTGTATTTGCTTCAATGTTAATTTTTTCTTCAGCCAATAAAATATCAATACTTGCTTTTGCTTCTGGAACTAAAAAAAATATTTTATTATAGGGATATATTATAAATTATCTGTTATATAGATATTACTTTTATTTATAAAGTTATTGAAATATTTCATCAAATTTTTGTCATATTTTTCTTAAAAAATAAACAATTTAATATTTTTAAATTAGTACATACATTTAACAGCTTTGTGCAATGGCATTTGTCCATAATGATCTGATATATTTGGATCTGCATTAAGCGTAAGCAATGCTTTTGTAATTTCCGCACGTTCTTGAGTAGCAGCATAATGCAATGGAGTCTATGGCACATGATACAATGTATTAAAAATAATTCTTATAATTATTAAAACGATATATATTAGCGAAAGTACCAAAAAAAAGCTAACCTTCCCAGAACTATTTTGAATATTCACTAACTCTTCAGCATCTGTTTTTACAACACTCATAAACATTAAGATGCGCTTTATAATATCTTTTTGTCCATATCGGAGTGCACAATGTAGTGGCGAATCACCATAAGTTGTTCTGTTTTTTAACATATTTATTATAATATCTTTAGATTTATCTGGATTTGCTTTAATACTATTTATTATTTTAACAATAATATTTTTGGCAAACATTTCATCATCCTGTAGAAACAAAATTCACAATGATATTAGTGCAACAATAAGATAACAATTATAAATTTTCTTTTTGTAAACTATATATTGGAATTAAAGTTTACCTTTTTGCTTGATGCTCCATCATAAGTTAATTGATCTTCTCCGCTTTGTATTAATAAACTTTCATAAACTGCAAAATTTAAGTTAATAACATGTGATGTATATTTTTTTAAAGATGTAACTTGAGATTAATAAATCTTTTGCTATAGTTCAACACTTACAATCGAAATTTATGTGTTCAACAAAATCCTTAAACTCACTAGAAGAACATCTATCATCTAACATCTTTTTTATTTCTTTAGAAATGTCAGTACTTTCATTGCTTGAAGGCACATTCGTTAGCGGTATATTCATTAACGGCGTATCTGGGGAATTAAATGCCATTTGTGTTAATTCCTCACTACTTGAATGAGAGACTCGCGTTCTTTTTCTACCTGGAATTGTAAAATCATAATAAGAATTATATCGAGAAAAAAAGTTTAAAAAATAAAAGTAAAATAAAATAGAAAGCAGAGATGTAATATCACAATTATTAACTTACCCATCATGCGATCGCTAGGCTTATATGTAAATTGAATTGGTTCTGAACAATCTGAATCTGAAGGTCGTTCCAATTGTATGAAGACTTGTTTCGGAGAAGTAATATTTAGATCTTTGTATGGTGGAGTCCTAGAAACATACATAATTAATCATGAAAGAAAATAAAATATATTTCAAATGCAATATACATACCGAAATACCATGGCGTATTGATGATGAACATCTAGTTCCGAGAAACGACCATAATCAGTCCAGATCTCAATGTCATCGTCGTTTAGTTCAAAAAATTTTATCTTTATATTTTCTATAATTTGAAGTGCATACATTTTTTACATTTTGTCATATATATATATATATATATATACACACGGTACCGCGAGTGCCTAAATAATCATAATTGGACTAAACTGGTTGAAAGCACATTAAATATAAAAAAAAAAAAAAATATACGTTACCGCGACGGTGCAGCATATCAGAAATATCAAATCATTGTCAACTTACTTTTTGAAACTTTCTCCACAAGTATGAACACTTCTTCTCCACCTTCACAACTGCTGGTGTACTTGTCAATTCTGCATATTTTGAGCTCTCCAGTTAACGCGCTTTCTATTAAAATAGTACAGCTTATTAAGCATTTTCATCGCTTGTAATACATATAAAAATTTCAAAATTTTAATAGAAAAATGTTTCTAAAAAAGATTTTTAATGTGATAAATTATATAAACTTACTCAGATTATTGATTGGATTGCTATAAACCGGTGCTGTGATTGGTCTCATGACATTATATTCATCTTTGATAAATCCTTGAAAACAAAGTGTAACAGTATTTAAATTTATAATCTTTTGATGATTCTCTGCGTCAACTTTAATCTGTAATTAATATAAAATTTTTCAAAAAATTTAATCACCATTTTTTGGAAGAAAATATAAAAATACAAGTCTAATTATATAATAATTTCAAAGTGATATTAAAATTTACCTGTGCCTCATCACGAACGGTAATAGTAGCATTAAGATTTGTACGCTTGCGTTCCTCTAAGATTTCTGCACGCATTTTTCGTACTATTTCGTCTTTAATATTTTTCCTTGCAGTATGTATTATTCCCATACTATGGAATCTGAAGTAAAAACATATACTCGTATAATGTACTAATTAATAACTTAATAAATAGATCAATTGTGTTTGCAATGTTTAGATGACAAATAGAATAGAAGATATAAACATACTCGGCTATAAAATCATTTGCAGGTGAAACTTCTATATCATGCGGATCATCCATGTCTATGATACCCATACGTTTCACTAATCTATGAGCGTGTGGTGTATGGTCCTCATCTGTCGTAACCAATGAGCATCGTATTATTGCTTTATCTAGAAAATTATGTAACTGAAAGTATAAAGAATAAGTATATAATAATATTGCATAGAGAAAATTTCAAGTATTCATATACATATAAATAGATTGATAATTATGTTTGTGCAGAATGCCATTTATACTTACTTGGACTGTTGGTACATTATTTTTATTCCGTCTACGTCCATTTGATGCACCCAACAAACTCCCATGTGTCCCTACCATTTCAGATTTGTATCGAAATCTAAATTTATCCATTGGTTGCACCAAGATACTAATGTATGCTTCACCAAGTACTTGTACTAATAAGATAAAAAATTTGATATATTCTTTAAATACAAAATATAAGTTAGCAAGCTAAATCTTAGACAAACTAATTTAGAATCAGAATATATACCTGTAGCATTGGTAAGATTAATATAATTATCCGTGACATGCATAGGCGATGAAGATGTTGACACGGGTGATGTGATACTCATATTTCCCTGAGACCCACTGTATGGACTTAAACCACCCGTACTGTTCACCAGTGTCAAGTCTGTAAGAAATGTATAAAGTTTTGGTCAATATTCTACCAGATATCCATAATTAAGTCTCTCGTGTATATGCAATACATATAATATATATAATATATATAATAATTACTAAACATGTACATTGTTAACTTTATATATATATATATATATATGTGTGTGTGTGTGTGTGTGTGTGTAAAAAAATTGTTTTAATAGTTATAATGATGCAGAAATATAATATATATGTATTTTTTTTTAAATAAAATTTAATATATTGAAATATCAAATATGAAAGGCGAGTGAAGTACTCATATTTGTATAAATATTCAAAAACACATAAAGATTTATACCAATGTCTTTCTAATGACACCTGTTGAACAAACTATGATATAATTTTTTACACATTGAAATTTATTTTAACTACTCGTGACACGTAAACAACTAATATTTATTTATAACCAACAGTAGAGAGAAACGTCACACAATCACGTGTCACAAATGTCACAATGTGTCCAAACAAGCGATTGACAATAACACAATCACTTACATGTAACAATAATAATTGTTTGTCGTATAATCCAAATTTTTTTTGCTACAATTATAAACAAAACCCACGCATCGATTTAAGGCCACCAAGATACACGTTCACATTACCATTAAACGGAAAATACGACGGATCCGCCTCATTATCCAAGATACCGCTGGTCGTCAACATACTTCGCATCGCCATATTAAAGTTCTCGTAAGCATCCGGCATCTCGGTGATTATATTTCCCACAGATATTGGAAGAGTGCGCAATCGAAAAATGCATCAAAGTGGGAAATTAATTCGTTCAGGTGTTATCGCGAGTGCGATCGAATGTCATGATCGGTGGACAGGTGGAATTTCAGGTAGCCTCGCGTTCCCGATAATATTGCGATGTGCGTCACAGAAAGCTCGTTACTCACCAAACGCGCGAAATCAACTGCCTTTAATATTCTTAATGCGTCAGCTAAAGCACGATCTTGATGACTAGGTACGGGTTCTTCCCCGGGTATGGATAAGGCGCAATGACCAATCAGCGTGTATCAGGATTTCCCTGACGCGTGTTGTGTCATGTGAGCGAAACGCATATACTGGAATTTCCCATAATTTCAGACCCCCTATTCCATGCGATATTTTGATCGTATTTTTAATCTATTGCGATCATCACAGGCCTTTTTTCACGTTTTCCAGATTTTGAAATTTCGTAAAAAAATATAATGTAATGAATGTTCTATATGTGTGTATTGAATAGCATATTTCGGATTTACTAATATGAGATCTATTATAATTAATTAATATTAATTTTCTTCTTTTATGGATAGTTATTTTTTTTGTCAAGATGTGATATAGTGCAATCACATATTTTGCTTTTTACTTTTCCACTTCTATTTTAGAGAAAAACCAAGAAAATTGCAGACGATATTTTATAATTACATTATAAATTCAAACTATTCGGAAATTATTTAGAATTTTTCATTAAAAAACGAAAGATAACTATATAATCAAAGTGAAAAAAATACAGATACTGGTTACTTGTTTTGACGGCCCTGGTTCTGCAGAGTACTCGGATTTAATTCTGATTAATAAAAGTCAATATTAGTACAATTGATACGATTGTGCAGATGGAATTATACATAGCAATTTTTCTACAGACTGCTTTTAATGTAAAAATTATCATATAAAGATTTTATTAAAGAATAGAGGTTTAATAATATATATAAAATTAAAATTTCGCTAGTTAATGCATTCGGTGTTTGTTTGCAAATTTGTTTATTTGTCTTTTTATGATTATCATTTCTGAGGTCAATCTTTTGTTATAAAAACTTTCTCTCTATCCAAAATTTTAACGCCTTCCCAATTAAAATCATGATTATACTCTAATCTATGAATAGTAATGACTATATAATGACTAATAATTTGTTACTTAGAATAAAAATTTTTCCGTACTAATTAAGCGTTTGCTCTTACTCGCCATTTTTCTAACTTAATTTTATATATTGATTATATTGTGCATATAATAATTACGAGATAAATATCGCGAACATTTTTAATAACTGAAAATTTTCTAAAAGTTTGTCACTTACGCTATTATACAATATTTCCGATCCTTACAATTTTTTTAAGTAGTATTTTCCTGAAAATTATATTACAATCATAAAAAATATATGGAGACCATAAATAATTGTATACATATAAATATCATTAAAAAATATAGAGATTATAAATAATTACATAAATTATATGTAATTGTAGAATTATATGTAATTTTAGACTAATCGAAATGCTTTATTTTAGAAATTAAAGAATTCAGATCCAAAATTAATGCAATCCATAATTAATTAATTTTTTTACAAAATAGACGCCTTTCGTTTTTAGGCGCTTATTTATAGCTTGTTATGTATGTTTTAGCAAGATAACAATATTTCAAGATGTCGTTAGTGAATGCCGTTAGTGCTTTCAGTCCGTTACACTCTCGTAAAATTATATTGTTAAGATACGTGGAGGGGACTGATAATGTGACTATATATATATCACACCTTCGACGGATTACGTTCTTGAAACGTTAAACTACATTCATTATATAGTTTATAGAAATACTTTCTTTACAGACATCCAATCCAAGGTAGCAATGTCGACTAAAAATGAAAAGATCGGGATAATTGGCAGGTAAAGTAATCAATTGTAATTAGCATAACTGCAAGTATTATATTCATAATTAAGCTAATTAATATCCATTCCTGCTTTTAATTGTAACGAGCAATCATGGATGCTCACGAATTAGTACTATTTTTTTACTTGTGTTTCTATTGCTAATAAGCATATGATGTTTTATAATAATATTGTTAAATTGTTGTATCAGTTTTCACATATAGAAAGTTGATTTTCGTATTCATAATTTTTCTTGATTTTACTCAATTCTTTTTTCAAATTGTCTTTAAATTATCATTAGCAATGATCAAAATAGTTGCTGATATATAGATTGGTATTAAAATAATATCATGCATAAAATATTGAAGATACAAAATGCATATTTGTAACGATTCTACAATCAACCTTCATGACTATCGTTAACTTGGAAAAAATCTATAATTTTTTTTCTATAACGCAAGTCACGAGAAATGAGATAAACATAATGATAAATCAAAATGATATAACAGTATTTAAGAAAGAGATATAAAAAATGAATTATATTTTATAGTTTATTTTTTTTTCAATTTTAGTTAGGTACTCATAATTATTATAAGTTATTATTTGTTCCAGCACTAATTATATAACATTAAAATATAATATTATAATCAATTATCACATCATGTTTTTATTGATTAATTAAGTTATAATAAATCTTTAATCTTTTCAAGTTTCTGTAAATTACGATCTTTCGTGAGAAGAATAATATTCAAATAATTTTCAAATAACTGCACTCTTTTTAGTAAGTTATGAAACCAAGATAAGATAATACACGCGATGCAAACAATATTTTTTGAAATTACAACTGATACAGAATGACGTAATTATCTTGTGATTATTATGTTATGATAAGTTTTAATAGCCCATTTGTTTTATAACAAATAAATAATATTATAATCAGTGTTGAAAAATACATATAAAGATTAATTAAAACTTAATATTAGAATGTTTTTTCGCAAAATTAATCAATTACCTTTATTTTAATATTTATAGTGGGTTAATCGGACGCAGCTGGGCGATGCTTTTTGCTAGCGTAGGATATCAGGTGACCATCTACGACATTGTCGAGGATCAAATTAGGAACGCGTTGGAAGATATCCACCAACAGTTGAAACGCCTTGAAGCTGACGGTCTTCTCCGGGGTACATTGACGGCGGACCAACAATTTCAACTGATAAAAGGTTTATTTTTTTTGTCTCATAACTTCCTATCACAGTAATTGTTTTAGCCGTGAACATAAATTACAATGAACCATATTGAAAACACAGCATCTTTGATATGGTAGCACAGCGTTCGGAAAACTTAATCGGAAATTCTATTATAGGATCTTCCGATCTGGTGGAGACTGTGAAGGATGCAAAATTGGTCCAGGAATGTGTGCCAGAAAATCTTTCGTTAAAAACGAAACTCTATAACGATCTCGACAAGGTTGTCGACGACAAAGTGATCTTGTCCTCTTCGACATCTACGTTCCGTCCGTCTCTTTTCAGCGAGAAGCTGAAACACCGTGAACAGATCATAGTTTCTCACCCTGTACGTATTTTTGTTGCAAATATCGAGATTCCGTTTGGTAAATCTCTATTATACAAACTCAATTAATGAAATGTTTATGTACAAGAAATTACATATTTATTAGTTATAAAATGTGTACAGGATTTTAAAAAAAGATTATATTAAATCAGAAATCTGATACAAATACTTATTTTTACTGAACAAATGTTAAATGTTTTAAAATATAATTTTCTGACTTTAAATAAATTATTAGAGACATTAATGACTTAACTAATGAAATTAGATAAGTCATTAAAAATAGAAAAAAAAATTATTTATGTATATAAATTGTCATAAGTTTATTGTATAGATGATTATTATATTGCAAAAACATACAGGTGAATCCCCCCTACTATGTGCCACTGGTGGAGATAGTGCCAGCCCCGTGGACGCGTCCTGATATTCCCGAAAAAACGAAGGCTATTATGACCGAAATTGGCCAAAAACCTGTTGTCTTAAGCAGGGAGATTGATGGTTTTGCACTCAACAGAATACAGTACGTAATTGGATATTGTTACCTATACAAAAACATCTTGGACAGTCATTATCACTTAATTCTTGACATTTAAAATAATCATATCAATAGATATGCGATTTTAAACGAAGCCTGGAGATTAGTGGCTGATGGAGTGTTAAGTGCAAAGGATGTTGATGCAGTGATGAGCGAAGGTCTTGGATTGCGTTATGCTTTCCTTGGTGCTTTTGAGGCTGCGCATTTGAATGCTGAAGGTAAGCTAATCATTCAGGTACAAAATGAATTAAGTCCCTTACCTATACTATAAAAAAGAAACGAACAAAATGCAATATATTGCTTTATAGGAATGAAGAAATACTGTGAGACATATAATAAATCGATCTATGATGTGAGTATGACTTTTGGACCAGTACCAAAATTTGTGGGTGAGATGGCGGAGAAAATCAGCAACGAATTGAACGAGATGTGCCCACTCGATAAATTACAGGAACGACGAGCGTGGCGCGACACCGCATTGACAAAATTATCTATACTCAAGAAAGAATTAAATGAATAAAATCTAACAATAAAAGGATACTTATTAAATATTTCAATATGCAATTAATATACTAATATTGTAAAATATCGTTTATAAAAAAAGTTCTATATATATAAAATAAATATTATCTTAACTGGGCAAATTATACATATGCAATTGCAATAAATTATACCTGTCATTCCAAATTCGCGTATATCATCTCCATGTTTTGGAATTTTACTTATTAATTTTAATTATCTATATTTAAAAAATCAAATAAAATAGGAATTATTTTACTTTATTTATATATAGTTACAGATTTTTAACGTTTTCCTCCAACGCGAGGTGCAGCTTTTTGTGTCACCTTAGCTACTTTCTGTTTAGCTACTTGTTTTGCTTTCGGAGGAGCAACAGCCTTCTTCGTCGCTTTTGCTGCTCTTTTCTGTTCCTTTGCTGCCCTGAAAATAAGTAACCAGCAACATTATTATTGTAAAACATTACATAATATTATATTAATTGTATGAACCCGCAAAAGCCAGACAATGTAACAAAAAATACAGTCCTGGGTGAAGCAGCCCACTTTTAATCTAAGACTATCTGAAATCTGATACAGTATAAGAAGCTTTATCAGAGGAACAGATGTCTATTGCAAATTATTTATCTTCAAGTAAAATATGTTTAATAACATTTAATTTTATCACTTTTAAGTAATTTTTCTAGACAATTTGTTAATATTAATTAAATATAATTAAAAGAATACATACTTGATTGCTTGTTCTCTCTGAGCCTTACGAATTTCTGGTTTCATGTTACGTTTGGCCAAAATATCTGTGAGAGAGGCACCCACAATAGCACGCTGGAATTTTTGAGCACGCCTCGTCCTCTTCTTGGTCTGTTCCTCTTCCTGTCCCTTTTTGTGTTTACGTCTGACAAATATATTAAATTTAATAAAAAATACAAAAAAATTACGTTTGCTCAAAAATAAAAAATATTTATACCTATATAGGACAGTCCATGTCACTTTCCTAGGATTACGCCTCATTAAGTGTGCAGACTCGCATTTTGAGTTGAGGAAAGTGAAGGTCTGAAAACGCGAAGGAAACGAAGGTTATGTTTAACATGTGCGGTGACAAGTTACGGCAGTTTTTTTTTTTTTTTTTTTTTTTCAAAAATTTGTCGATAATCAAGTTACAAATTAATATAATTATCTTATGGTTATTCCAGCAATCACTCACCTTTCCGTCAACTTTGACCATGGTCTTGCCATGGCCCGGATATATTTTGTATCCGCTGTATGCACAGAGACCGATCCTGTAAAGATTGAAAGTACATTAATCACTGACATTGCATTCACGCGATGCACCATGTTTTCGCTGTAAATAGAACGAGATTGCATCGAAAACGTTGGATATATATTTCGCATGAATAATTCTAACTTACTTCATTTTGATATAATACGAAGGAAAGCCTCAATAAAAATGGCCGAGCGTCTCCCGTCTTGCGACATTGAAAGAGTAGAGAAGAGTAGAGTTAGAGTGCGCTCTCATCGCTCTCGTCAATCGAATTTTCATGAAACTATAAGTAGAAGATGCCCTCTGAGAGAGGGCGCCGTTTTTCGCATTAAACTAAAGTCACTAGATTTACAAAAAATTATTATTATTATTTAAATCTAGTGACTTTATATTAAACTATATCCAATGCCAGGCCGCCATTGCCGTCTAGACAAAGATAACACGAATCAGGATTTTCTATCCTTTTTTCAATTCAATGATCTAAAACAGGCATGTCAAACTCGTATGATATTACGGGCCACATGATCTATTTTGTATTAAGTTGAGGACCGCATGTTTTCAATGTTCAAAAAATAAATAAAATATGATTTTTATAATTATTGTATTATATATTTATTAGATTCAATGTATTGTAGATTATACATTATACTATTATATACATATACATAGTCGTTTTATATTTTATTATTTTTTAAACTAAAAATCTTTTACGATTTTTTATAAAAAGAAAAAAAAATAGAAACTATAATAAAAAATATTCTACATTTTTCAAGCACTAAATTAAAAATTACTGAAATGCAAAATTTAAACTAAAGTGCATACAAATAAAAATAAAATTTACTTCAAAATAATTAATTAATATTTTTTTCAAAAAATTTTCAAGAAGTCTCGGCGGGCCGCGTGTTTGACATGCCTGATCTAAAATGACAATAAAATAATGTATAATACAAATAATCAATATCATAATTATATGATAGAACATCAAGAAATAAAATAATTTATAAATATAAAAAGTCATATTTTATTCAAAATGTAATAACCATGTTTACAATTATATTTAAATTTTTCATAAATGTCTGATAGACACCTATTTTGCGAGTCTCTTTTTATCTCGTAAAGGAAATCTGTAAAATATTTAATAATATTTAATAATATTAGTATTAATTTATCTTAAAATATAAACAATTACATGATTTAATCTTTATATATCTATTTACATAATATATATATAGCAGTTTCCCACCCTACCAAAAGACCGACAGCTGGCCGATGCTCGTGTCCCGGGGACACTTGCGCAATATGACCGGAATACAAGCGGTCCCAATCGTGGCGCCCATTCAAATATACTCTCTGTTTGGTCCGATCATTCGTCCAGGTCTTTCCTACTAAGAGATGGGGATCTTCTTAAGAGAATTCCTTCTCTAATTCGTTCCTCTTCTTCCTTAAACTTCTGGACCTGTTCCGAGAACGCGACTACGGCCGACCATCCTTCCGGAGAGTCCAACATCCTCGAAACGACGTTCACCAGTGAGAGATTCCCACTGATGACGTCCCTTAGGTCCTTCCTATTGTGATCCCAATGAGATCACTCCGGAATGAAATATCTGGGGATAATTTTAGACAGTAAACTCAGTTTCGTCCCTCATTTTAATTATGTTCGTGATTTGCAAGTCCATTTCAGCGGCCCAGTCGTTTCCTTCAGCAGTAGGTCTCTTCTATTATGTGCTCTAGAGCCCCAGAGGGAAGACTTCGCGTTGAAGTCACCGCAGAGAAGAAATCTACCCCCAGTCTTTTAAAAAATAACTATAATTACCATTACTCGTTATCGAGTAACTAGTTACCGTTATTCGTTACTTATTATCAAAAGTATAACTAGTTATCGTTATCGTTACTTAAAAAGTAACTATTCGTTACTTTTTTAATATTAAAACGAGATCAGAAATTAAATAAAAAATATATCTTTGTAATATATTTTATTTAAAAAAATTAATAATTAAAATATCAATAAATTTAAAAAAATTTATTTTAAATTTGTAAAAACATAAATAATAAAGAAAAAATTTTAAAACACTCAAAGTATAGATAAAAAAATTTTGGTTTGCATTAAATTTATAAATATAGTCAAATACGGAATATATTTTTTGTATTCTCATAATTTTGTTTGTAACCTTTAATATAATAATTTTAAATTTATAATATGAATATCTGTTAATAATTGAAGATTGAATATACGAAAATAGAAAATATAATATGTTATAAATAGGAAATAGGTTCCAGATAAGTAACTGTTAAATTCGTTACCGTTACTAAAAAAAAATAGTAACGCCGTTATCACTTTGTTACCAAAAAAAAGTAACTGTAACGGTAACGACGTTACATATAACGCGTTACTTCCCAGCCTTGAGTCTGAATTAGGTTTAATAAGGGGAATGTTTCAAAAGCGAAACAATCGAAAGCTCGTGTTGTTTTATCCTGATAAAATGGCATCCGCGTCTTTCAAGGGTACCCGCAAGACATACAGTTTCGAAGAGCGGAAAATTCTGATATCGCTAATTAATAAACATCATCTCGAGATCATCGAGAGCAGGAAGTCAGATCCGATTTCCATATGCAAGCGGAAGTCTGCGTGGTCGCAGATCGCCGAAGAATATAACTGGATAGTCGGACCACAGGGTGTACGTTCCGCGGTACAACTTAGACGTTGCTGGGAGAATATGAAGGCTTGCAAGCGCAATCGCGAGGAGAAAAAATCCCGGTAAATTAACTTTGAATAAAAACATATATTCGTAAAGTCGAATCTGAAATTTAACAATTAGTTAATAAACATGAATAGAATTAAATGGAATTTTGTATCGGGATTTGCTTAGAGATGTTTTGAATATTAACAATCAGAGAATATTACGGAAGATATAGTTTTGAATAAATTCTCGTTTGAGAAAAATTTCTCAATTTCTTGTCAAAGAATTAAGTATAATACTATTGTTATTATATAATTATTATAGTAGTGCATACTATAATATTTTACATTTAATTTTTATGTATAATATTTTATTATAAATTATAAAACGTAATAACCCTTACGAAATGTAATTTTATGAAAAATTGATGTAAAGTAGAAAAATAGAAAAGTGTGTAGAGAAGTAAAATAAATCTAAATGTTAAATCTCTCAATCTTTTAGTGATAATACAAAAGCGGTTTGTGAATCGACGAGAGATGAGAAACGAGTAAAGAATCAATGTTGGGAAAGTATAACTTGTGGCCAAAATACGTCGGAAACGCCAACGTCCACCGGAACTGTCGGATTACCACCGAACGTGGTATTCGAGCCGAAAGATTCGGAACCGTTTACGTTGCAGAGCGTTTGCACTGCCAGACCTCAGAATCTAAGCTGCTTGCGAAAGGACGCGGATCATTGCAGAGATTTAGGTTGTAAAGTATTTTTTTTTTTTTCTCGCATATAATTATATCGAGCAAACAAATATTAATTATAAAATTTAAAAAACTCATAGAGAGAAAATTTGCTTATTAAATTTGATTTTACATAGTTGACGATGCATTCAGACAAATTGTCAATGGGAACAAATGCGACGCCATTGCGTCGCTCCATAATTCGATGGGTGATTATTATGAGAAGTTTGTGAAAAGAAACGCGGATTCGCCCGTAGTCGATCAATCAACAGAGAACGACGTTGAGAAGAGTCATGAAAGTTCAGAGTTGACTGCTTCGCAAACTTTAGTCTTACCCTCCGTTATGCAGGAACAGAATTGCAAGAGAAAGTCGGCGCAACGAGAAGACGAATTGCACATGCTTGCACTTTCAGAGGCGCAGATAAAAGTCGATATTGCCGCTATGCTGAAGGAGGAAGCGAAAATCAAGTTAGAGGAGGCTCATTATCGCAAGGAAGAGGCCAGACTTAGAATGCTGCTGTTTACTTACAAACTGAACAGAAAGGAAGAGGATTAAAAAAAATCGGACATTTCTATTCGATGTTTCATGGAGCATAGAGTAAATCTATTATTTTTCTTTCTTTTTCTTGTCGATTCAGACATTGATGCTCAGATGCAAGATGGATCGATAATGCAAGAAATAAACGTAGAAGCAAACTTTATGTAATACGAATTTACTTATAAATGCAATTATAGGATATAATTATAATCAATAAATACAAATTTTCTGATCATATTGCTCGCTAGTAGTAAATAATAATTAATATTGCATTATGAGATATTGTTTGTGTTGTGACCGTTGCAAAGTCATGATAGAATACTATGATTGCAGACGGGACGGAATTGACGAAAATTCGAAAGGTATAAAAAAAATATAAAAAATAATTTTGATGTTTACGTTAGTATATGTATATGTATATTCAAATTAGTTATTTTTGGTAAAAAAGTACGTGTAGATAATCCTATTTTTTTTTTTTTTTTTTTTTTTTTATATGAAAGAGATACCGTTATAAAGGATGAAAAATTTGATTTTACTATTCGATGAATTTATCGTTTTATCATATTATTGCAGAATTAAATGTGTTACTACGAGATTTCTTTGCGCGCGTCTTAAAATATTCTTGATTATTTCAAACTTAAATGTCCATATTATGACAAGTTATTTTGCAATCATATTAATACCAAATGATAAAAATGACGTATAATATTTTTAAAACATTTTTAAGGAATGTTTCTGTAAAGCGATATTTTTAACTTTACGGCTAGTTAGGGTTAATGTTACGCATATAAATATGGATTCTAAATTAAATTATCTGTTGGATGAGATAATGAAAATCGATCTAGACTATATTTGAAATTCATTTGAAGAACCATGCTTGATAGTCATTGGCAGTGTTATTGTTGACTAGTGACAGAATAGATCGTAATGGATATTGAATTATCGCGGATTCGTTAGTCGTATACGTTAAAGTAAATAAATAGAGCGAGAATGACTCGCATGATATGCAATTTTAAGATCGATCTTCTTAAATATTCGTTTTACATAAGATGAAAGTTATCGTTGAGGGTCGATTTCGCGGTGTTCGAACAACGAGTGACCTCGAAGAGCGAGGGATCGGTGTAAATCGGTTCGCTCGGATCGAAACCGCTACGTCGTCCAGTAGATAATCCCACAGCACCCTCCAGAGCGGTAGACGATGAGGCGAAACGTTGGCTGATGGCATTGCTCATTGATCTCGAAATTGATCTAGTTTAACACAGTTATTTATATTTTAGTTTTATACTACAAAATTTAAAATTAAAATTTTACAATTATAAATCAAACATTTATATACTTATATAAAATTTACATATTGATATGTATTTTTTTTATATTAGTAGCAAATATACCTATTTATTATATATTGTTTGATAACCATTTTTAAAAAGCTGATAGTTTAAGCACACTTACGAGGCTTGAAATGGTTTTTGAAGACCTGTCCTCATAAAAGAAAAGTTGTTGACTCGGCTACTATACGGCTCATCGGAATGGCTGCTGCGGCTGCAGGTTTTGTCGAGTCTACGATTTTTCATGATCACGGAATAAACGTATTTTCTGAAATAACGGGTTATTTTAAAATTGCTTAAAAAATAGATAGAAAGGATAAAATCTACAAAACTCAAGAAACTTTATTTTTATATCTCATCAAATTATCTCTTTAAATAATGATACGTTAATCCAAAACGAATTTTTAAAGATAAGTAACATGTAAATTTTACCTGTAAACAAGCATAGATAAGAGAACAACGGATGCTAAGAGAACGACGAGAATTCCCACTGCTGTAACTAATCCATAATATTCGTTTTGAGTTATACAAATATTTTCCAGAATCTTGGTTTGTCTTTCAACGACAGTTTCATCTTCGATGTCCATTCTCGAGTCGAGAACCTATCAAAGGACATTAAAAATAGCATTATCGATCATAGAAAAGGAAAACAGTATCTCTTCTTATTTCTTTCGAGTACGAAATGAAGAAAGGAGAATGAAAATGATCTATCTGGGTACCTCTATCATTTCTCTGACATGCTCTTCCTCCTCCTCGTCTTCTTCGTTCCCGGGCTCATCCGCTATGCTAGTCGTGTTAAAGATCGTCGCGTTCTCGGTGTCACCGTCCATCACGGTTATCGGCAACATTTCGTCTTCATTCGCTACCGTATCGTTATTTACGTCTCTTCGCCGTCTACCGAAGGACGGCTCGCTTCTACCGGTACCACCGGAGCAATACGCCGGTTGGCAGCCGTCACGACACGTTCGCACATTCGCCTCGAACACCAGGAAATTTGATTCGGGTATTTTGAAGGCGTTAAAGCGGGCCTCGAGGCTGTCGCCGTCACGAAGGCGATCCAATCCCGGAAACACGTAGTTGTCCACTGGACAGCTGCACAAATTTCCGTTGGAGTTACGCGTATGCGAAATTTCCTCGGGGATAATTTAATAATAACTTGTTGAATTTAATTTACTCAGCTATTATATATATAACTCTAATGTATCTTGTGATATCTCGAAAAAGAGCCAAAGTACAAAAAAGAATATAGAGCATTATTATATTGCATTTTGACACTAATATAGATAATATTAATAACATATTTTAGATATGATAATTTTATATGTAATCGCTTATTCTTTGCTTAAAATTTATATTAGAGATTTTTTAAATATTTGGTCTCTCTTACCCGTATCTGTCTATCAGTTGAACACTTCTACCAGAGTAGGGATCTCTTGCAATAACATTGGTAGCAAATATATCTGTTACGTAATTGTATCTATGAAAAATGATAATTATTAAAATCTAAACACAATAATTATAATGTTTTTTGAATACTTTAAATTATATAAACAAAAATTATTATATCGCGATTATTTTCAACCTCTATTATCTTTATCCTTTTTTTAAATTTAATTTAATTTGGATTATGTATAATTTATTTTATCGACCTTCTTGTATATAAATATAATGAAATGAACAAAATTTACCCGTCTTGAGCTTCGAGTCTGAAAGTAAGAGGGTCACCAACAGCGATAGTGGTCGTAGGTCTACCTTGATAGAGAATCATCAAACGTACTTTGGAACTTAGGGTGTTTTCCGCTGGGAGGTATTCAATAGGGATGGGAGACCCTGATCTGCATAATATGTACGAGTCCCATTAGTGAAATTGGAAGTGGACGTGGAAGTTATAAAATGTGTAGAAAGGTATAAAAAGCGAAGGCATAAATCAGTGCTTTAATTAGTTCGCGTTTTTAAATTTTAGTTTTACTAATTAATATATACATAATATATAAATTATTCGTCAATTTTGTGCAACCAGTTAAACTTTCAATTTAAAAAATAAAGCAGTTATCGATTGTATGTTATAATTGATAGTATAAAAAAATCAAAAAGTTTGCAACATCAATTAATAAATATAATTATTTGTTCCATAAACGACAATTAGCGTAAAATGTAGAAAGTTTGTTATATATAATATAATATATTACAAAAGTATATAGGCAAAATATTGTACGAAGAAAAAATGAAGCGTGCGTGATATTTCCGAATGACATTTCGGACTATACAGGTGAGAAAGAAAATTATACGAACGTGTTTGCACAAAGATAGAGCATTTTACTCCACTCACAATAATTCGTTAAGTATTATATATGGAATTTATGTTAATTAAAAAAATTATTAAACCAGAAAAATTTAGAATAATTTTGCAACAAAGCCGTAACATTTGTTTAATGTTGTAAGAAAAAAGAAATTTTGGATTTAAAATAATATTTTAAGAATAGTTTTGTATAAAAAATACAATTTGACAAAATTGTATACACGCATATATATATATAATGTGACAAATATTATTAATTATATATTCAAAGATATATTTCTCGATATGAGATCTCATCAAGATTCGATGTACGTCACCAGAAAATAATACGCTACGGCATTTTAAAGCGTTAACGATCATACTCTCGGTGCAAGACACGACCTTTCGATCGATATGACCTGGCATACCCGGCACCGATGTAGCCGGACGTGACGACAGCCTCGCCAGGTCCTCGAAACAGGCACGTCAGGTTGAATCGCTTATCTCGTCCGGTTTGCACATAGTCCGAAAATTGCACCACCACAATGTTCGTCATCGTATCGCCGTACTGCAAGCATTCGTGTCTCTCATCTCAAAGTGTTTATATTATGTTTATCGTTACAACTAAACAATAATTTTTCTTAACTAATACTACCAGAAAATTATTAATTTATCAATTAAGAATTTGAAAGAAAAAAAAAAACATTATTGCTATAAGAATTATTTTAGTACGTATTCAAGTTAAATTATGTTTAATTAAAAAAATCAACTAAAATGATTTAGACTACATATAAAGTTATTTCAGGTATCGAGCAACTTGTGAGAAGTTTGAAGTTTGAATGACGTTGACTATCTACAGGGCAAAAGTTTTTAGCCCGAATTAAATCGGAGATTACTTGTGGATCAAGTTGTTAAACGGAAATTGCCGTTTCTTACTCGCTGTGTACCGCACTCGGGGTATCCCTGTGGTCCGCTGATACGAAGCACATTCACGGTTCCGCCGTTCCCGCGGAAGAAGCACCGATCGTAGTATCCGTAAGTGTAAATTCGCCCAATGAAACCCTCCGGCGTTCGCAGAGTAAATTCCATCCCATCCTCGCTACAGACTTGACTTACTAGAAGCGTAACAAAGTGCAATTCATTGGCGCGAGCGTAGTTTCCGGAAATCGATTCAAAAGGAGTACAATGTTAATTAAACTCAAGTTAATTAAATTGGAATTAGCGTTAGTCAAAGAACATTAGAAGACAAAGGAAGGAATAAAATCTGTGAACTCGCAAATACAGAAAAGTCACATAAATTGGATGGTGTTGGAATAGATTAGTTAAATATACAGTTAACACAATATTGTTTACTATTGTTAAAAAATTATTAAGTTTGTTGAGAGGGAATAGGAAATTAAGGAAGGATAGTCGTAAAGTGGTAATCATTCGGATTTCGGAACGTAACTTGCATTGACATATAGGTATTAATAATATAATTGGTTGCATATATGCAACGTGCGTGAGATATTTATTGAAGGAAAAGAAATATAAATAAAAAAAACAGCATTAAATTTATTTCGTAAAAGTGAAGTAATGCGTGATACAATAGTGCAATATTGTATATACATACAATAAGTAATTATTAAATGTGCAACTGTATTATTAAGAAATAATTCATTTTATAGATCGAATCTGCCGAAACCAGGATAAATCTAGATCAAGAACTATTTGTTAAGCTCGACTCGAAAAATTTCACAAAAGGCTAAATCTAAATGTCAGTTGAAAATTTTATTCATCTTTCTCGAGCACGATTATTCCGGAGAAATTTTTATCTTGGCTTCTAACGAGTGCGAACGCGTTTTCCAATTCTTGTAATTAGCGCCTTATACGGACGGACTGGGCGCTTACCGTCCAGACATTCCCCGTCCGCGCCCTGGCGACCATTATTCCTCTCGTAGAAGTCGTAATCGGAGCCCGTGTCGTAATAAACTGGGTTACCCATGTCCATGTCCCTGGAGTCCCGGTCACTGAGCTCGCAATTGTCCCTCTCGGCCCCGTAAGGCGCGGCGTAGGGTCGGTAATTGAAGGATCTGCAAATGACGTTGGGAATTTGCGAACAGTGTCCAATCGATTGCGCAAACAAAAGCTACCGGATCATTCCTAATTCAATCTCAAGCTCTCTTGATATATTAGACATCTTGTAAATTAACTGTCAAAATTTTACGTCTCATCGTTGTATATCACATCACTTTTGCATGTTCTTTCTTTTACAGAGTTGATTATTTTTCTGTTTCAGATCGATAATTGAATTCGATTTCATGTAGAAAGATTGTTCTTCTGTCTTCTTGCTACTTTAATTAATTTTACAATTTTTAGAAAAATTTATATATATTTGATAATTATCACTATATTGTTATTATAAAATGTACTGACTTGAATCGATCATTAAACTTGCTATTAAGTCTTTTTTTCTCTAAATTATATAACTACATAAAAAATAATAAAAAAGATATCTCTGTAATGTGAATAAAATTATTTTTGTAAACAAATATTTTTCAAGTCAGATATTCGAGAACCGAGTGCATAAATATTAAAGATAAATTATCTTTTAATTTTAGCTATTTACTATTTCTGCAAGTTTGGTCAATATCATTACCTGCAAACAAAGTCTCTAGCGTCGGCGCATTCTCTCTCGCACTGAGCTAGCGACGAGGCAGTGGTATACCGTCTGACAAACGGCTTTCGCACCCTAGTATGAGGTCCAACTTGTCTAAAGTTATCTTGCTCTTCGCATCTGGATACCAAGGGAGGCCTGCCTATGATGGGCCCGCCAGTGGTACCAAACGGACGAGAATTGTAGACACCACCTTCACCTATGTATCCGCCACCCACGATTCCGCTATCGCTGCCTCCGTAGCCTCCGTATCCTCCAGCGGGGGGTCGCGCAGCCGGACCGTAAGGTCCACCACCATAGTGAGGTCGTGGCTCAGGACCATGGCTCTGAGGGCTGCGACCGTCATCGACGAACCCGTGCGAATACATTCCGTATCCTGGTGGGTACCTGCTACTTATCGACTCGAATTGTCAATCCTTTTCTCTATTGTGTAATTGTGTCTTTAAAATTAAAATTCTTAGCGTAAAAAAATTACAAGAAAATATATGCAAAATTTTGTTTTACATTATTATATAATTGTGTTTAGTTTCGCAACTTACCGATTTGAGTAAGGATCTTTTTCAGGATATCTGCTACTGGCTGGATACCGATCGATTGGATTTCGATCACCGCCTAATGCCGTAGGATATCGATCCAGTGGATCTTCTGAGAAAGGATACCGATCGATCATATTTGGATAACGATCACTGACGTCGACAGGATATCTGCTTGGAGTTGATGGGTATCGAACGCCATGTATTACAGGATATCGGCCATTCGCAGGATATCTGTCTAGTGTTCCGGAATCGGGCATAGGATATCTGTCACCTCCGGTAGGATGACGATCTCCTCCTCTAATGGGATATCGATCAGAAATCGGATATCGATCCGAAATCGGATACCGATCAGAGATTGGATAACGGTCTCCAACTGGATAACGATCGGAAGAAGGATAACGATCTCCTGTGGGATAACGATCTCCTGTAGGATAACGATCTCCTGTGGGATAACGATCTCCTGTGGGATAACGATCTCCTGTAGGATAACGATCTCCTGTGGGATAACGTTCTCCTGTAGGATAACGATCTCCAACAGGATATCTATTGGGATATCGATCGCCAAGAGGATATCGATCTGGATAATTGTCTGTATCGCCCAAAGGATACTGTCCAGGATACTTGTTATCTGGATACCTATCATCTAAAGGACGACGATCGGGATAACGGTCTGGATAGCGATCGGGATAACGATCTGGATAACGATCTGGCATACGATCGGGATAGCGATCAGGATAACGATCCGGTTTGACGCTGCTGGAGTATCCTTTATCATAATCGTCTGGGTAGCCTAAAGATAATATTTCTTTATTTAAAATTTATATATTTTATTTATATTTATTAATGCGGTAAGAGATGGAAAAAGAGAGAAAGAAAAAATTATATGTATAAATATTTTATATCTTTAAAAATAAAATGGAAGCTTTTTGTAATGAATAGATAAATAATGAAAAATTATAATCGTTTTGACGTTAAAAATACGACTGCTTGATTCAAAGTTAAAAAATTGAACGTGATTATTATAGAAGAAAAAATTAAACTTAAGATTTGATAATTATATTTGGCGCTAAATATATAGTGTAAATGCAGTTTCAATTAATATTACAGCAAATGCAATTTGAATTCAGTATTCCAGCAAATACATTAAATTCACTAGATTATTCCAATAGACGATGTGTGTTTACAATCACGTCTACCAGATGTATTATACGTATGCTCGAGATCTCTTATCTCATTAAAGCAATTTATATTATTCAGCAATTTTATTTATGCAACAGTTTATTTATGTATAAATGAACAACTTTATATGACACTTAAGTTGACACATAATATGCTGAATTAATAAAGCGATTCTAACCCGGTCTTCCTAAAGAGGGTCGTCCAAAGTTTGTGTCCTGTCCCAGAGGATCCGGTCTGTATCCAGGGCCATCGCGATCACTGTCTAAATATTGATCTGTTGGCACAGTGCGTTATTATCATACGAAATATTAAATACACGACATGAAACTCCAATGCGATTGTACAGATATAGATCAATCTCTCAACCGACGTATGTCAAGAATGAATGACACTAATCCCAAGTTTTACACAGATAAAAGCAAACTCAAGTATATACAGATTTATTTCTTATCATCACTATATTTTTACTTATTAATCTTTTATTTTTATCTTTAATATATAATATTAATTGTGCGCTGAATTTTTATTCGATACGTGTATATACAAACTTATTCTTTGTTATTATTTCCACTTATTAATCTTCTTTTTTTTTATTTTTAATATGTTAATTGTGTGCTGAAATTTTTTACCCTATGCGTGTCATTAAAAAGGATTGTTACGAGATGTATAGAATATTCAGAAACTACTTATGGTTTGACATATCGCTATTGATAAACAGGATCGATACTCACGCATGAGATTTTCGTAATAGTCGTAATCAGCATCGTAGATAATCCTGTGACCATCCCGCTGATTGAATCGGCTTAATCGACAAGTGTGATAATGCTCGGAGTAGACGGCACTGCGGCATTGGAAACTCGTTTGCCGGAGACACTCGTCAAGGCACTCGCTGAGACTGCGTCCAGTAATCTCCGAATGAAACTCACCGCTTAGACGCGAGTTCCGATAACGCTGGAAGGCCGTGTCTGGACGTCGACCGTCGGAGAACAGGTGCGACGTCGAGCTGCTGTCCGGGTATTCCGAACCGCGCGCTACGGACGGATCTACGTTTCGTAAGTGGGCATTGATAACGAATTGTGAATCACCAACGGGCCATCGTTTAATCTAACACCCTGTTATATACGTGAAAATGATATGAAGCATGAAGTCCTTTCAGTTCATTATAATTTGTGTATTATACAGTTTTAATAAAATTATGTATTTAATTAATCCTTATTGGTCACCAGAACCGAGTTAGTAAAATTAGTAAAATTTATACAAAATTTAGTGATTAATAAAATATAAATTTTGATAATAAAGAGAATAAGAGAAAATAAATAACTTACAAGGGATGTGTCACAACTGTCCGGAATCAATTTGATTTTCCTTGAAATATGTTGTTAAACGTAAAAATCTAAGAGACACGTATTTTTTTATACGTGTGCAATCTCATGTTTAATGGATAAAATACCCCTTTGAAAAAAATGATATTTTCTTTTGCGCTCAAATATCGTTGAAACTATAAGAGATAGAAAAAAATTGTTATATAAAAGTTTAACGACTTCAAGAGTACATTAATTTGGTGAAAAAAAAATTTTGGGTGATGGAGGTTTTTGCAAAATATTAAAAATATTTTTTTATAACTTTAAAGTACTCTTCAAACTGTTAAACTTTTAATTAACAATTTCTTTTATCTCTTATAGTTTTAACGATATTCGACTCCAAAGGAAAATATCGTTTGTTTTCAAAGGGGTATTTTACCTATTAAACATGAGATTATGCACGTATAAAAAAATTGTGTCTCTTAGATTTTTGTGTTTAACAACATCTTTCAAGGAGAATCAAATCGATTCCGGACAGTTGCGACATATTCCTTGTTAGCCAAAAATAAATTTTTTGAAATATAAAAATTAATTTTTACTTATTTTATTAAAAATAATACTCTATTTATTATAATTCTAATTTTATTTGTTACACAATATATATCGAAAATTATATAATAAATTTTCGCATGCTAAAATATAGGAATATACATATAAAACAAACTATTAAATTATAAAATCAAAATTTTGCATATACTCACGATTATCTAAGCAGACAAGATCGTAAAAGTGATGACTGGGGCTGCTACTGATGCCGATGTCATCCTTTTGCGAAACCGAATCTTCCTCAGATATGACACATTGTCGAGTTTGCTCGTCGAACTCGACGCTTCGACAGAAATATTTCTCCGCCCTAAGACATAGCGCCTGACATTCGTCCAAAGTGAGATTCGTGTAAATATCCACCTCAAACGGACCGCGTAAACGTTTGTTTTCTTCTTTAACAAATACAGCGAGGCCATCACATCGTCGCTCGGCTAATCAAAGTTAAATTTTTTTTTTTTATTTGGATATACAAATATATATATTAATATTAATATATTAAAAGATATTAAAATAAATTTAATGTCTTTTAATAATATTTAACGTTTTCTCCTTTTATGCGTTTATTTTTAAGTATTACAAGAAAATTTTTCACACACACAGACATATATATATATATATATATATATATATATATAAATATTTGTATAAATATAAAAATGCTGATAAAATTTACCATTGAGACATGTATTTTCCAGATAATCAGAATTCGGATCATCCTCTAGTAATTCGGCATGAGTTCTTCTCGTAAAACGACTGAGAGAACAGCTTCTCAAGGCAGTATCATATGTCGCTGATCGGCAGACGAAACTGAACTCGTTAAGACACCTGAAGAGAAAATTATTTCTTGTAAGTATATGTATAATAATTTTTAATCTTTGCGTGTATATACCTATCTTCACAATCGGTTCTATTCGCAGCACTAACTTCTTTGATGTCCGTCAGGGGTAACTTTAGCTTCTTCCTTGGATGCCTTTCAAATACGTAACGACGGTTTGGGCATTCTCTCTCTATTCTATCGGCTAAAAATTACAGACAAAATCTTAATTTCTAAAAAGTATAAATCGTAATTATAAAAATTCCATATTGAATTCGCAAACAATAATGATTTCTAGATCATGAGAAATGATTCGTCTGTAAATTTTATTCTAAAACAACCAAAAACATTATTTCAGTCCGAGACGGGTAGATTCGTATTATAAATTTCACGGCTTCACGGTATTTTAATTAATGCAACGCGGTGATATTTTTAACCGGAAACTTACACGCCAGGCACACTTCGGTAAAATGCACGCTGTTCGGTACGAGCATGAGATTTCCGATGCCCTCCGGCTGCGCCTGTTCCCTCGTTAAATAGCAAGTACTCTCTTCGTACTCGGCTGCTCCGCTGAAGGACGCAATTCTACTGCCAGGTTGAAAGTCAAAGCTCGTACACGCGCGGACCAAGTTGTTCGTTGCCGTTCTGTCACGAAGACATAGCTCTTGACACTTCTCCAGAACCCTAAACGGAGGCGCCGAGTCTCGCACCTGTCGTAAATCGGAATTTTTTAACGAATACGTCTCTTACTGTGATTGTATTATATTTAGTAATTTTTCTTGCGCGACAACTATAAAATATTGTAGTGATGGAATTAAAATACGTGAGAAATGATTTCGTTCGATTAAATTTTCACGCGATTAAATGTGCAGAGATAACGTCATATATATATATATATAAGATTGAAGATAATTTTTTTCTTATAATATAAATATTTGAAAATATTTCTTACTCTCTTTATAGTTAAATTCAGAATGTCTACTCCTTGGAAAATATGAAAAATCAGGAATATTTAGGGATTTCTTTTATATCTAGAAAAATCAGGGAAATCTCATGGAATTTTTTCGAAAATTCCTTTCTTGATAATTTTGCTTTTCATCTTGTAAACAATCAACCGTGTGAATGAAACTGGCTTCTCACTTTGAGGAAACTCATTAATTGTTGAGAGTTTTGGCGTTATTTTAATAATTCTAGAATTCTTGGTACATAGATTAAACAAATAATGCTGATCATTAAAAAAATATAGGTCGGGAAAAAATCGAGACAAACTAGAACACCAGGTTCACGCTGCATCTCACTTTCTCCTTTGACGTTTTTTTTAGCATTCTTGCCAAATTTGAAGCACTTGAGAATAGCTGCAATAGTTCTACAAAAAGTTTTATGTATGCATAAAAATTTGAATATTATATTAGATAATTATATAAGTTAGATTACGGAAGATACTGAACATAAATGAGATTCATCTTATACTGGCGTTTTAAATCTAATTTAATAAATGTTTAATAAACATTCTAACAATTTTTACGCATATCTAGAACTTTGTTCAGAAAATATAAGTGATTGCAGAACGACATATATAAAAAAATAACACAAAATCTGATTTAAAGTCGATAGAACATTCAAAATATAATCAGCGTCTCATCTCACAATCAGTACTTGCATGTTTGGCATTTCGGCCAATCTTTTTTGTTTAATAAATATACTATAATAATTTTTACTCATAGAACCCTCTCTAAAAATTAAAAGTGATTATAGACTGACATAAAATCTTATTAAAGTCGATAGAACTATCGAAATACGATTAATGTAATCTCGATATTTGTACGTTTGGCGTTTTAGGCGATCTATTTTGTAATTTGTTTAATAAATATTCTAATAATTTTGGTATATGTATAGAACTCTTTTTCTCTTTTTGAAAATTAAAGGTAATCACAGAATAGCACTCGAAAAAACAAATAAAAGCACATTCTTTTCAATAAATTAGCAATAAATTAGCAACAAATTAGCACAAAGAGAGCTTTTATTTTTTTATTTTCTCGAGTGGCTGTACTAACTTTATACTTTAGCCAGTACAGCCATCGGTTTTTCGGAAATGGGTGGAGCAACAAAATCCGGAATAGAGCAATAAATTAGCAACAAAAGAGCACTAAATTTCTGTGTAGATTTATTCAAATGTACCGAATTGGCTGTGACAATTGATTAATATACATAGAATAACACAAAGTCGCATTAATCGATAAAATTATCGAAATATGACTAGCGTTTAATTTGACAATTTAATTTGTTTAATTAATATTGTAATAATTTTTACGCATATATATAGAACTTTTTGTATAATTATTGTAAAACTCTTAAGGGCAAGAAATGCTTAAAAAATTGTTGGCAGATAAAGTGAGACAACGTGAATTTGCATCTCACAATCAGTTTGTCCCTTAAATATATATATTTTTTTTTCTTTTCTAATTTATATATTTAATGTCTTAACATAATATTGAATACAAAGTACATACTCTTTGTAATTTTTAATGATAAAGAAATGAAAATTTTATATAAATGAAAAATTATTTTATGAAAGGTATTCAGTATTTTTTAGTACATTTATAAATCTAGCATTGAAATTTAAAAAGCTCCGTGGTTTTCCTTCGTATGAATAAAAAACATTAGAGAATGCATGTAATAAAACATTTATTTTTAAGAAAATTGTATTAAAAAGTTTTGAAAATATTCTTTTGACTCTTGAAATTTTTAATAAATTTTTAATAAAAATACCTGGAAAATTAGGGAATTTTTTAAGAAGATTCGAGACACTCTGAAATTGAGAAGTTGACAACTTTGAAAGTATGAAGTATTTCCAAAACAAGGTCTTACCACATCGTCGTCAAAACCCTGAAGTTGTTGATCTGGAAGTCTCTCGTAAACGACTCTACCTAAACCACCATTGCAGGTTGTTTGCGCTGAAACTAATAATAGTTTTCTCGTTAGCGTCTGTTTGTAGATCACTGAACGACAGATCTCGTTCCTGATTTGATTTTATTATTTATATACTATTTCGCGTAAAAAAAGCATGGATTATTATTTCCTTTCCACATAAAATTCAGGCTACTTCCTCTAGTCGAGCAATGCAAACGCGTGTGCTTCGATTTTTATCAACGCGATATTTTCATGCCATCATAAGTGGCACGGATAGTGACACAATGCCAACCAATTTCGCAAGTACAACGTGACATCGTTCCACTTGTATCCCGTGATTTGCTCGTTTACTGAAATATGTATTTAACTATATGTAAATTCCAAAGAGCAATGCGCATTTTTAGAATTGGATTCTTCATGCCGAATAAAAAAACCTAGGCTGTTGATAAAATTTTATTTCGATTTTTAGCAATAAATCTTGTCAATTTCATATGATCAATATTTAATATATTTAATAAAAAAATCTTGTTACAAAATTTTAATTTTTTTTATTAATTAAATTTAAAAGACATCTTTCCTTTTTCCTGAATTTTGAAAAATGACACATTGAAATTGATATGTAATGTATATTTATAGTATCTCCATTCGATTTCAATTTGAAAGAAGTTGGAGAAAATTTTCAAGTTATCGGGAGGCTTACCATTGATCAGCAAATTCAATATGATGAATACACAGATGATTGGCAGCACGCAAATTGATTGGTGAGTTCTCCACATCGCGATATTTAAATGTAACGATTACTATATCGCATACATGCCAACTGCTAAATCTGAAATAAATCATTAAATATTTGACATGTATATAAGTATATATATAAAGGAACAAAAATTTCCTTGCCTAGAAAAATGTTATTGCCGTTGAATTTTTTTTGCTGATTTTAATTTTGTTTTTGCTGTAACATTATTGAATGTGATTTATTAAAATACGATATTGAATTATTTTGTATTCTCCGTGAAATTTCACGAATAGCAGAAATTGAGCAGCAGACGAGAAATGTGCTTCTTCTCACTTTGAAAATAGAGAAGAAATTTAATTTATGTCAAAAGAGAGAAATGTTTTTCTAAAGGATAGTTTTATATTGAAATTTAAGAATGCAAGAGATCTCGGAATTATTTATAGCATAGACTATGGCAAGGATACTTACTTTCTATTCGTATTTTTCTTTTCGTGTGAGATAAATGTCAAAGAGAAATGTCAATATTTTCCATGCCAAAGGAAAAACATAAAAATTTTGAAAAATTACCGACAACATATAAATGTATGCAAACTTTTTTTGCATATTTTAATTGAAAAAAAATATTTTTATGTTTTAGTATATAACTATTAACTTATAATAATATAATAGAATATTTATAGTAATATAATAAAGTTTAAATTAAACAAATTACATGTAATTTAATTTATATTGCATATAATTTTATATTTTATTTTACAATTGAATGTATAAACAACGTAAATAATATTATATAATTTAAAAATGTCGTAAGACAAAACAAATTTTTTTTTTTTTGTGTACAATAAAATAAATGTTAAAGTTGTTTCCCCGTTGTTATAAAGCATAGTGCGCATATAAAAAAAATTGTAAAATAAATTTGAATAGCTGCTTCAAAATTGTTCGAATATTTTCTCGGAATTTCTCTGGGGAGAACAGGACAGGCACAATAAACGCATACCAACTATTTGTTCTTCGTACGGAAAAAATACGATACGTGAAAAATCGAAATAAAGATAAAGCTATGCGCGAGAATCATTTGTTCTGGCCGATGGACAGACGTTTTCATACGTTTGTGTATGTACGAGATGCGCGGGGACAGCATGTACAACTAGAGTTTATGAGATTCCTGACGAGCGCTCACCCTGAACATGTCCACACTCGTACCCTCACGTATCCGTATACGTACGCGACTGCCAAAGGACCAGCACACGCCTGTAAGGGCAACGAAGCGTGATTCCAACTTTCAGGCATTACATTATTAGCTGGTTGCCATTATCTGTCCTGTTATCGCGATTGTTGGAAAAAAGCGCGGATTCAATCATCGAAAACGAAAGGACAAGCAGAGTTATCTTTACGCGTTCAACGTGATTCTCGATTTTACCCTCAATGGTGAGAAAGATATGATGTTGTAAAATCAATTTAAAAAATATAATCTTTCGTTTTGGAATTTTATTATTATATTTATTTTTATTATTTATTATTATCAAAAATATCGCGATTCTTTTATTAGTATAAAATTATATATTGTTATATTATATCACATATATATATATATATATATATATATATATATATATATATATATCTTTCCTTGTATTTTTTTCTTTGTATTATTTTAATATTAACACTTTATTAAATAATAACATTTAATGTATGTTGAAATATATATATATCTACATAAATAATTAAATCATAAGATGGTAATTAATTATATATTTGAAATTTAAATCTCAAAGTTATATGTAGAAATGGATAAAGTCATATTTTATAACAATAAATAATATAAATAAATTCTTTTACAATAATAAAAATAAATTTTATAGTAACCGATACAAAATAAATATGATAAATTAATATTCAAACGAGTTAACGTTTATATATATTATTCCTTGAAATAAACGTGGAAATTTATATTATCTTTTACGTAAAGTATACAATATTTATATAAAAGATAATAATATAAATTTCTATAAGGAATAGTATAAACGTTAACTCGTTTGAATATTAATTTATCATATTTATCTTGTATCGGTTATTATAAAATTTATTTTTATTATTATAAAAGAATTTATTTATATTATTATTATAAAATAAATCGTGATTTTTTTATTATTATTATATATATTTTTTATTATACAAAAGCCTAACGATATTTTCTTACATTTTTTTTCTATTTGTTATTATTATTTTAGTATTAACGCTTTCGGATTAAATAATAACATTTGTTGTATGTTAAAATATATATATATATGAATTAATTAAGTCATAAGATGACAATTAATTATCTATTTGAAATTTAAATCTGAAAGTCATAATATATATAGGTTGGTTTATAATTTCCGCTTAAAAGCCGCGCGATCTGGAATTCAGTGGACATTTATGGCAATGCCATATAACGCTATATATGTTTATAATATCAATAAGATATCGTACAGGGGATTTTATTATCGAGATAATTTATACGTATTTACTTGCTGATGGGCGGTTGTATTTTCAGTTCGTGATGAATGCCAATTATCTGTGTGATCGTGGCTTGTTCGCCGATTGTGTCCTATCGCTGTCCACTGTGCAACGACATTGCTTATTAATCGCGTTACGGTTTATCGCCCCGGTAATTGCGTCTGTCACCGACAACGCATATATAAAAGCTTATTCTCATGTTAATATCATCGGTCGTGAGGGAAAATTATGGCGCTCGTTCGTTATTATTCGCGGAATGTTACACGCCATGCGAAATTACATTTCTGTAATTGCTCTCACTGGATTTATTACGCGCTTCTCATCGTATGGAAATCGTTTCGGGAAATTACTTGAATTAAGAATAATTAAATATGTCATTAGAATACGAGTGAGTTACCCTCCGATAAAGATCGTGACATTTGACGACAAAAGATGAGACATTAAAAATGAATAAATATTAAATTTAATATCAATATTAATAATTATAAATATAAATAATTAAAATATATTTATAAATAATTATAAATTCACATAAAATATTTTTAATACAAATATTTCACGTAAATGTTTTTCTAAATACTACTTTAAATCACATTTCTCTAATACAATAATAGAAATTTTGTTCAAAATTTTTTTTTAGTTTAATCAATCGTACACGGTAAAAAAACATTTTGTATTTTTGTTGAAATTTTCTCGTGTAGAAATTTTTGTGTTAAATTTTTAACATACTCTCGTTATGTTATTTTAACTTTTCTGCATTGGGTTAATAATATTCACCGTTTCTAAGAGTTAAAACAACACAATTAACAAGTAAATCTTGCATTAATTCACATTTTTTACATATTATTTGTGTTATTTGTTTACATATTTGCCTTCTGTTAAATTAACATTAAAATTAGAGTGGATAAATTGGGACACGAGAAATGTGTTAAATTTAACACAAAATTTTTTACCGTATAGAATCTTAATAGTTAATAATTAAAATTGAAATGTTTCTTTTTTTTTTGCGTAGAAAAAAGAATCATTTTGAAAATCTATACTGAGTTAATTTATAATTACTGGTTTTGAAAGCTTACTTTCTGTGGCAGCTTTATTGTAAGCTGCCACTACAGAAACTATTGTCGTGGTACTTTGAACTCTCTTGATACGCGGATGGCATTGTTGCGTGCGTACTCGTGTCGAACCGGGAATGAATTTGGTCATTGTTGTGTGACGCTGATGTTAATGGAATGTTCGCACGCAACGAGAAATTATTATCTGGTAATGCTAATTCCGTCGAATTAAATTTGAGCGCGACGCGAAAACATGGGGCAAAAAGGTACAAATGTTTCACTAAGCGTGGTATTCTTGTACGAGTATTACTAGTGGCATTGAGAAATTTATTACAGAGCGTAGTATAACGCGATTGCGTGACTGTATAAAAGATTGCGGAAAATCCGCACTGCATCATACGATTGCGTAACAATCTTCTGAGAATTATTATAATTATAGCGATACAAATGTATACAATGCTTCGACGCATTAATTGCCACGCAATGCGTCATTAGAATAATTGATTAATTATAAGCAATCTCGCATACATAAGCAATTATTCTATCTCTCGTTATATAGGTACGCAATTGTATGAATAATGCTCTGTAAAAATTTTATAAAAATTTTTCATTATCACGTGCTAATGAGAATTGATCATTAATATGTTTATCAAAAATTTATTATGAGAATATGGTTGAAAGTTTTACATATTTTAAAATAAATTTTTTATTAATCAATTAATGTAATTAGTCAATTTTATTATATATTATATTTATAATATATAACATATATGTATAAATATATAATAAATATATTATAATTTATATAATTATTTTTTATGTTACAATTATATAATTAATTTTATTAACATTTATTTTATTTTAACATTTTTTTCAAAGAAAAAAAAAATAAGATAAGAGTTATAAAAACGAATAAAATAAACTCTTAGAGTTCGTGATTCAATTTGCAATAATTAAAAAAAATTGTAAAAAGTTATAATTAAATAATTACAATTGACATTCGTGTAATATTAATTTAACATCATGCGATATCTGTATATACAGAGATTGCCAATCACGTAACGAAACAAAGTTCATCAATCAAGAAAGTAGAGATATATCTCACCCGAGATAGATAGCTCTCTCCTGGAGAGTTCTCCGTTTTTGTCCCGCAAATCCTTTTTCTGCTCTAGCGCGATTGCGGCTCTGCTAAAAAAAAGGAATAACGAAGGAAAAATCGTCGGATGGGTCTTCAATGGTATTCCTCGTCCTGTTCGTCGATCGCGCTAAAGAGAGGCGTGCGGGTGTACGCCGATATCACGCGTGCGGCGCGAGTGGCACCCGTAATCAAACTGACGGTCAAAATCGGCGGAAAGCGTGGAAATAATGGGCAGACACCTGTGCACATGCCTGGGAAGCGGAGAGAGAACAGCAAAAGAGCAAATCGTGCATCCCCGATGAATGGTCTCCGTGTATAGACCATAGGGGGCCTGTAGGGAACGTGAATAACGTGAGCGGGAGGGGCCCCCACGTCCGACTTCTGGCCTTGCGCGCAACGGAAGTGGACCCATTGTGTGTCCGGTTTCCGTGGGGCCATCCGGGAAAACGAGCGATACATGGTGTGCCATATGAGAGCCCCAACGGGCGCTGTAGATCGAACTCGGAGCCAATGTTCGGCTCCCTTTCTCTCTCTCTCTCTCTTATTGAGGCTGACTCGCGGCGGAATCATGGATTAGAGATTTCCAGCCGAGGTCAACCAGGACGAGATCGCGTCGTCATCGTTGACAGAAGGCAGCGAATCGCTCAACGATCGGCTGGATAAAGCGAGATAATCAGGCATTCTAATATATTGAGGTCTGTAACCTTCTATTTTAGTAAATTAGAAAAATAACTAATATCGAAAATGATTTTCTTTATGTAATTTTTGTTCATTTCTTTACATATATTTTATGATTTTTAATTATTTCGAAAAAAATTTATATAATATTATGTAATATTCAAATCCAATAATTTCAAATTTTCGTAAGAATTGTTATATTACACAATATGAAATAAACACTCCTGATGATTTTATAAAAATAGAAATCTTATTTTTTCTGATTTGAAATATGTATAAGAACAATATTTCACTTAAAAATTAAATATAAAATAAATGGAAAATATATAAAATAAATACATAAATTAAATTAATAAATATAAAATAAAATATGCAAAGTTTTTGCAATAATAATGGCATATGAAATCAGTCCTTCATAAATTGTGATGCTAATAATGATGTTGGACTCTTTTCTCTTCCTTATTTTACGGAACATCTTTTCTTATGTCCTCAGGGAACACATTGTACTTAAGAAATATCTTTTTCTCTGAGGACAGCAAATAACGACGCCGAGTCTGAAATATCGTAGAAAGAGGTTGAAAGATAAAAGGACGTAATAAATCTCGAGATAAAGTTATTTTGCAGGTAAATCGAAACATAATAACTTACTTTCAGATCCTCAAGTATATTTCTCTGTTCATTAAACATTAATTGAGATAGAAATGGAAAAAGAGAAAAAATTTAGAGATATATAACTCTGTTAGAAAATATATAAAATTTGTAATTAATAAATAAATTTACATTGAAAGATATATTTAAATACATTATTACAAATGAAAAAATTCTGATTGTGTTTTTATATTTAATAACAAAATACATTTAAAAAGTTTACCTCATTAAAAAGTTGGAAAATAAAACAAGATTTACTTTTTTAAAATAAATTATATCAAAGGCGAGGTTTTTTTCTCTCTTTCGCGTAAATATTATTTTATCAAATACATATGCTCGAATATACAAAAAGAGCTATTTTCCATTACATTTATCACATGAATATTTGTAATTATCACAAAAATAATTATCAAAGTAAAAAATATTTTGTAAATGGAGAAAAGAAAAACAGCGAAACAATTAATGTTTTTTAACGATTTGACACAACAATTGTATTTACAAATGTACACTAAAGATAAAATTGTTTTTGTTTATTTTATTTAATAAAGATAATATATTATATAATAATATATTACATAAGAATATATTTAAAAAATACAATCTTTATTTAATGGTTTATAATATAATTTTTATTTAATGGTTTAAAATATAATTTTTATTTAATAATTTTCTACAGGATATAACACTTCCCCAAGACGTCGTTCATGTATTACGTATATGTGACGTGTAATCAAAGTGACAGATCGTATGACAGATTTTATGAGCGTTTGAAAATTGCCGCGCTTAACCACGTGGTCGCCGAATGCGTGTCCGCTCCGTATTCTCTGCGTACGTGGGGAAATCTGTCAAGTGTTCGATATCGCGATAATTTGGTAAAGTCAGCTGACGCCAAGATGCAATTGCCCGTGGTTCGCGAATTGTAACAAGATCGCTCGTAATCGTGCGAGACTACGGAAAAAAGTGTTTGTTCTCTTCGCGAGACGCGAACCGAGGTGAGAATTGGAAAACGCTCAAGATAATCTTCTCTTCTCTCACGCCACCTCATATTGATTCGCGATACACTCAGACGATGTTGACGCTTAATGACAGTCAATCGTTCATCGAGGTGATGTTTCGACAGCAGAAAATGTCATAGAATTGATGATTTTCTTTCTCTTGTATCGCGAGCGTTTTGAGGTTAACAGAATATGATGGTTGCGTGATACGTTTGACGTAGAACAAGTTTGGCATATAAATCGAATATTTTTGCGCCTATGGAATATATTGAGTTTTTTATGTTTCAGTTGGGTGTGCGAGAAATTTGTCTACATTTGAATACATTTAAAAAAGCCCAAAAGACCACCATGCCGCTCAGTACTGGTAAATATACAAACATGATGCATCAAACATGAAAATTTTTAATAAATGTAAATTTATACATTTCTATTAATTTTTTATTAAATTATCTATTACATTCTTTATTACAGATATATCCACAGCGCTTCACTTGCTGGAGCAAGTACAGGAACGTGTAGACGATGATCCTAAACTGCAAATGCATACGTCTCAAGATTTGAAGTCATTGATTTCACTATTAGAGGATCCTGTATTTCGCAGCATAGTTACAATTCAGGATTCTTTGATTGAATTGAACACTCAATTGACACATCATCCATCTATCTTGCCTGGTGACTTTGACATCAACATTAGTGGACAGCTGGAGCTTTCTGTTCCAAGTACTCCGGTGCAGCCACTTGGACCAAACATGTATCAAGATTTGTATCAGGACACCAGTGAGCTGGAAGATCAGAGAGTTCCTGTCGCTCCATTACTGCATAGCAGCAGTGAAGATACAAGTGCGCAGGTAATTTTGCTTCATTATTATACTTTGAAGATTAACTGTATATTTTTTACATATTAAGGTTATATATTGCTACTTTGTTACAGGTTACTAGTCCCAGTCTTGCTTCAGAAGTTATAGGAATGCCTCCTATAACCACTCCTACTTATGCAAAGGAATTTAAAAAGGTCATCGAGGCTGCTGCAAGAGGACGACAAATATTTACAGTGCAGGTAAATTTTTATACATTTTTCACAAATTAATAAAATATATTTTTTGATCAAAGATCTTGAGATTTTTTCTCTTTTACAATTTTTTTTATCTTGTTTACTTTTTACATAAAAAAAAATATGACGACAGAATTAAGTATTTTGCGTTAACGTAACAATAATTTTGTTCTTTTTTAGTTATACAAACCGGAGGGAACTAGTTTGGGATTCAGCGTAGTCGGACTTCGCAGCAAGGATAAGGGCGAGCTTGGCATATTTCTGCAGGAAATACAACCAAATGGCATCGCGGGTTGGTGAGTCGAATATTTCATTTTTATTAATATTGTCGCTGCATGCTTTTAGAGATGGATTAGATTGATTTGATAGATAGATAGATTTTTGATACGCTGGTTAATAAAATTTCGAAATGTCGCCATTATTTTGACAACAGCAGTGGCATTTATTTTGCGTTTGTCAAGAGAGACTGGACTGGGTTTAAAATTTGATAGACATTTTTATTCTTTAGTGGCCTTAGGGACTTGAGTATAAAAGTGTTTTGATGTGTATATGTACCTATATAACAAGTTTGAACGCGATCAGATAAATTTCACCAAAGGTAGAAAAGCATTTGACAGCCGTCAAAAAAAATATCATATATTCTATTTGAGAGATGCGAAGCGGGAAATAACGGATGGTCTGTGCGATATATTAGGTGATCCAGTAACTTCGCTTTTACCGCAGTGCGGTCGAATCGACATTTTCTAGCCAAACTAAGCGTGATATCTTTAATTTAAAAGACTTTTACTTTCTATTGTTATATAAGAAAAACCTTTAATAGGATCCCTTCTGTCGTTTTCAGTAGAAAGGATAGTTAATCGAAAATAATTTTAATGCTTAAAATTAATAGTTAAAAGATAGTTAATCGAAAATAATTTTAATGCTTAAAATTAATTTTAAACCATTATAAAAATATTTATTCTTGTACAAAATTACATTTTTAAGTTCGCAAATTTCTGTAAGAAATTCTCTCGCTGCTACATAAATCCGTTGCAAAATTTGATCCCCTTTTGACTCGACGAGGGCGAAACACGAATCTCTCTGAGCGAGTATAGAGAGAGAGAGAGAGAGAGAGAGAGAATCAAAGCTCCCAGGTAGCCTAATCTACATCATCGTCGTCAAACCGCAACTCCGAGTGAGGCAAAATGCGCTTCGCGCGGGCGCGCGCGCGCTTGATTGTCGTCAGAGATCGTCGCGCTCGAAACGAGGCGACCGCGAGCTACAGTTTCCGGATCACGCGTTTCTCGCTCTCGCAGGCACACCCTGTGGCCTGTGGCACCCTGTCGGCGCGGTCGTGCCGATCGTCATGGCACGCATGCCCGTTACCTTCCTATCCGGAAGCCTCGCCGCCACCGTCGAGAAAACACCGCCTTTGAAAAAGAGCCTCCCACCCTCGCGGTCGACCAGTCTTCGACGAACCTTCGTCGGCCGAAGGTCGCGAGACGGATTTGTACGCGCTCTTATCACGCGGTGGACACGCACCTTGCGCGCGCGCGCGCGCGTACGCATGCATGTACGCACGCAACGTATCCGCCCGCCTACCTGTCACATTATTATATTACTACGCCGAACAGTAGTGTCGCGAGTGTGTAAGTGTGTATGTGTGTGTGTGTGTGTGCGTGCGTGTGCGTGCGTTCTACCCTTTTCGGGCCAATCGCAAATTTTTCGCGCGTTCGATTTTCGCAGTGCGTTCCCCGCGTGTACACGGTGCGCATCCGCCGTCGTCCGGCAGCCTCGTCTATTAAAGGTTGACGCGGCGGAGGAAGGGGGTGGTGCTACCCCCGATTAATCTCCGCGGGGAGAGCGGAGGAGGAGTACGCGTGTCGGGATCACGTTTCCACGGCGGCATGCGAGGCCTTACCGCGTACGAAGCGGCGCTCTTTCACGCGATGCGCTCGTTAATCTCGCGCGTGGTTCTTGCCCGTGAGACCTCGTAAAAGGGCGATTTTGTTGCGGCGGGTTGTTACGCGGGAGGTGAGTGAGTTGAAACACAATGACAGCTATAATACGAGCGGGCGACGTCGTCTCGCGAAAGACTCACATGTGGTGTGCGTGCTCTGGGTTTTCTTTTCTCCCCCCCTCCCCCTCGCCCCGGTGAAAGAAGCGCGTTTCGCGGTCCATTTCGCGGCTCGCAATTACTCGTTACACAAGGTTCATAGGGTACTTGGTTTCAGATTTCTCGTGCGATATAAACGCGAAACACAGCAGGTAGATTCAAAATATTCGAGCGATAAAAGTCGCAAGACGCAGTAGATCCGCAATGACGAAGTACTCGTTGGTAGACCACGTCGGGAAATATGTATATATGTATATATATGCATGTATAGCCCTTTGTTATGCAATGTTATTCGAGGGGGAGAAAAAAAAAAAAAAAGAAATCGCTGTGGTCAATCGAGGAAATTGGTTTGCCCTTTCGATCGCGGATGAATTGTGTTTACGTCGCGAGGGCGGGATGAAGGGAGGGGGGAGTGTGAAATAATTCTTGTTCAGCTTTTTCCACGCTTCGTCGGATCGTTTCACCCTCCCCTCGCGAATCGGGTGGTACTCTCGCTAACGAAACAGTAGCGAGAAATTGCGTTTTTATTGACTCGCACGGCTCTACCCTACGGTAGTAGCCGCGTTTCGCGGCCTGTAAACGCCTTCGTAGGCGAAACTGGGTTAGATCGTCGGCAGGAGAGAGTAGGCCTCACATCGATCCCGGATTTGAATTCAACGTGAAATTATTCTAGCCCCCGATGCGCGGATTATTCATGCCCTGGGACCTTTAGTCGCGGTGACATCGCGGTGAATCGCGCGCCGCCGAGCGAATGATATAACGTAGGAAATTTAATCGACGGCCGATCATCTCTCGTCTTCGCGACCGGGATCGAGGCATCTCCTCGAAATTTGTCACACGCGTGCGATGAAATTTATCGCAGTCAACGCCATGGAGGGTACACGTGATCGTTCATAAATTAATCCATCTAACGATGTCACACTTTCGTGTTATTCATAGATAATGACAAGCTATAATGAATTTCACGGAGAAAAGAGAAGGCAAACTTGGTGAAACCAAGATTGAAAATCTGGTGTTTTCGATATCTCTTTTAACGCTCTCTGAGATTTTAAATATTTTAATGAAACAATAATATATATATAAAATTGCGTTATTATTCATACTCTGTCGTTACATACTATTTTCATTAGAATTGATTTTACTTATATTAATTTTATTATTATTAAAATATTTTATTCATTAATTTATTCTTTATTGTAATATGTTTAAAATAATATTCTCTTAATTTATTCATTGTAATTATTTCTTTTAACTTGAGTTCTGCATTTTTCAGTGAATTTTTTTAATTATTTGGTAATGACTTTTTATTCTAGAAATAAATCCTTTTAGCTATTATGGTTTTTTTTTTTCAAACTGCAACGAATATAACGATCGTGAGGGTATGAATTACAGGGCGTAAGTAATTTGTTGTCGAATCGATGGCTGGCCTACATAAAGCAAGCGTTTTGCCACTTTTGACATCACGCTAAATAATATTATAGAAGAAAAAATCTATAAAAAATTTATAAACTTAATTGTTAGCTAGATAGCTATGAAAACTTTTTGATATACATTAATATTAAATAAGGCGAGCTTTTATAAATAATTTTAGTGATTAAATAATTAATTAGATAATTGAAAATTTCGCGAATACATTAATGTTAATCAAGTAACAGTCATATTTGAAGGTTGCTATTTTCTTTCATCAATTTATAATAACAAATTTGGATTAATTGACATTTATCCGCTGATAGATTATTACAAAATTTAATTAATTTCTATGCATGTTTATTCGTGGTATTTTCAAGTTTTTTTTCGGATATTGTGAAAATTTATCTTGGCGAATTTTTACGTGGTCAACGATCACACGGTTAAAATGCGAAACTTGTCGGTTTTACTATCGACACATCCAATGAAATGTGCAGTATTAAGTATATCTCGCAGCCCTCGAAAAAGCTCGGCGCGGTTAATGCATCGCCCGTTATGTACACGTTAACGAATTTTACCGCGCGGGAGAGAAAGTCAAGAGTGAATTATTAGCCGGTTACACAGCGCTCGTTTTTCTCAATACAACAATGTATAAATATTTCAAGTATAATCACGAGAATTTCGTAAAAGCAACGATATATTAAATGCGGTTTTATCGTGCGTCAGATTTGTTTGCAGAAGAAATTTTATTTGTGCAATGGATATTACTATCAACATATACGTATATGTCGTATAATATTGTCGTACAATAAGATTTTATTTATCTTTAGAAATTCTGCTTTTTTTTAATGTTAGAGATATTATAATTTATACAAAGGGCTTTGCTGAAGACACAAAACATTCCATATTTTAATATCTATTCTATCTGTTAAATCATGCGCGGGACATGTATGGAATTATCAATAGCACATGCATTAATATGGGATAAATTTTCTAAAATATACACGCGAGAGGATCGCTGAATGAGTGAAATCTCTCTTGACTTGTTCTTTCTATAATTTTCACGAAGAATGTTTATAGAAAATTCTTGAAAATTTTACCAAAATTTCGACACGCAGGAAAATATATATTAAGATATTTTTAAAAATTGGAGTGATCAGAATGGAATCACGCTTTTGAAGAGTCTTCTCGCTTTTGATTTGGCTGGGATTTGCATCTCAAAAGACGAAGCGAGAATTGTTCCAGGCTGGAGTTGTAGAGGCTCAAAGCCTTTCGTACGTTTTTCTAGCGCTTCCATTGTTCGCGTAAAATGTATCTAGAACGCACGACGCTATCGAATCCAGGCAATTAGATCGCGTCAGCTGGATCGGTTGTTTTACGGAACGATTGTTTCATCCTAAAACAAATGTTTCGCGAAGAGGGTCAATATCGTTAACCAAGCGGCCGTGCGTTATATAGTTGCAACAATGGAGATTAGTATCTCTCTCTCTCTCTCTCTCTCTCTCCCCCCCCCCGATAGTTTGTACTTTGCAATCGACCCGGTTGTCGCCGCCGTCACATTTTGCGCTTTGTTCGTTCGATAAAGACAAGACAAATTTCATCACCGAATCAAATACCGTTCGCGAGAGTAAAACTACATTACATTCAAATTGATTTGATAAAAAAAAAAAAACGTAATATATCTACTCCGTAATTAATTTAATTACTGAATTATTGAACATGTTTAATACCTGAAAATATCTTGAATAGTTTAATTTTTTTTCATAGAATAGCAGACATAGTTGAATCTCGTTTTATCCACGGTGGAAAATAAAAACACACAGCAACAGAATTTCGCGTTCGTAAGGAATTTGACAAGGTTTGCATTTTCAAGCAAACCGCGATGGCTGCTGCCGTTAAAGAGTTGCAGGCTCAACTCAAGTTGTAAGCTGATTTGTGAACGTAACTTTTTGCAAGTGGGATTGCTAATTAACTCTTTCGCCGGATACATTTTTTAACGACCATTATAGCATGTTGTACTTTTCGCGAGCGCGGTAGTAATGCGACTTCTGTCAAGGGCGGAACGATTTAAAAGCTGCACCACTTGATGCTGTATGCCTGGCGTGCTCGACGCTTTTTTTTACATGCATTAAAAAAAAGACACCTGCTTAACATTTTCGCTGGGAATATTTAAAAACATCGGTAAGCGACACACATCCGTTCGTGTCAAATTCTCATCACTGGCCATTTTTCTGGCATGTTAGTCTTTATTAAAGTAAATGATAATACGCGTTATAATTAGAGACAGAGAAATAAATATGTTTTTTGTCAGAAGGTTTAAAAATATTAAGGTCTAAAAAATATAGAATTAAAATTTGTGTTGAAATTCATATATTTTAGATATTTAAATTTTATATTATTTATCTCTCCATTTGTATACATAACAATGATTTGTAACATAACTAAATGACCTAAAACTCTTATTCAAATCCGCGAAATGTAATAAAATATATTGGAGCGTCACTAGCTTTTGAGATTATAAGCGATTGGAAATTATGTAAAAGCAATTTTGGGTTTCAAAAATGTTAACATTAAATACATTTAATTTGACAGAGCATTTTATTAAATCACAGAGTACGATTCAAGTGGTGCGTATAAACAAATTTTAGGATACATTTCCATTTTGTATTAAATAATAACATTTGTATTCAGATAATAATAACGTTTTGTATCAAATATTATTCAGGAGAAAGGAATCAACATTTTTTTTTTTTTTTGAAAAATCGACATGCATTCTCTTCTCTAACGGTAAACTTCGACAGTATTTTCCCGCGATTAATCTCGAAGTGGAAAGACCGGTCGTCGTCTCGCGGGTTGAAGCGGCGCGGACTCTTTTTACACGTCACTCTCTTTCACCGTAAACAAAGATCAATAACGTTACGGTATATACCCACTCCTACACGTCTCGCGGCAGCGACGGCGACGGTCGCGGTTTTATCGCGGACGCCGCGGAATACCGTGCAAAGTGCCTCGGCCTCGGTTTCTATTCTCGCTTTTCGATTTAGTTCTCGTTCTATTCTTGTACGTTGCCCGAAAATGTAGCATGTATTCGTGCCTGATGCCTGCAGGATTTGCGGCAGAATTGTGCGATGTGACGGTTAATACATTTCTTCCGACACGGTCAACACGGGACCGCGGCAAGAAATTGATTAACCCGTTCCCCCTTCTCTCTTACCCTCCCCCCTCCCCCTCTTTGCTTGCGCTCTACAAGGCTGTGATGATCCGGCGATTACAGGCATTGTGCCGGATAGCGCGCTGTGTTATCGCTGCGAACAATCATATAATAATTAAACTGACAAAACTGTAGACGCGGCCCGTTTCTGTTTATTAGCTATCATTTGAGTCGCTACTCGAAGCTAAAAGGTTTTCACAATTTAAATGGATAATTAGCCTCTTCACGAACTTCGCCTCGAATGACATTAATTCTATTTTTTTCAATTAACAAACGCACAACTGGGAGGACGTAATTGCGAAAGTCATTAAATAAAAATACGTTGTGTTACACACACCCACGCGCACACTCTGCGCGATATTGAATAATCATTAAAATTGATTTCAAATAGTAGGAATTTCAAATATACGCTAATTATAGCTATTCACATTATCTCAATAATCCTAATTTAATTAGAGTGTGTAATAACGTGTTTCATCTATCTCTCAAATCTATTTCATTTGCGTATATAAACTTCTAAATATAATCCTATCTGCTAGTTAAAAGAAACGCGAGGAAAGAAATAAATTATTATTTCTTTAAAAAAAAAGTTAGATATTAAATAATCTTTTGATTTTTACTACATTGATTGCGAACATAAATGCTGGCGAAAGGTATATATATATACATAGTAACGTTCACCAACGTAAATTACAAGGTTCTACGTGAATGATTCCGGGGCAGGGTCGGGATAAGCAGCTCGTAACTTGGATCAATATAATCTCCCTTTTGCTCTTTCGTTCACTCGTGGAACGGAAAAAAAAAAATGTTCCTTTCAGTCTGACCCCGCCTTTCTTGTCCGCCAGAAAATATATTAACGGGTAATATCTATTGTGTCGACCAGCTGCTTTTTCTTTTCTCTTCCGGCGTGGTGTATGTGTAAATACTGAGATTTCTATAGTACATAATTACGTCTGTGCGTTTCCAAGTGTCAAAAGTGAGGAAGATAACTCGCGAAAAGTAAAAATTAAATTATTCGCTAAACTTTATTCAACACCAATTAATTCTTGACGAATTATATTATTTAATATCACGATGGAGAATATATATATATATATATATATATATATATATATATTTACGAGATGAATATATTATAAATAAAATAACAGATACTACTATTTTTTGTATTGTTTGTATATTTTATTTCAAGAAATGAAATAGGTATCGTTAAGGGAAGGGAAAAGAAAAGTATAATAAATCTTTTGTGAGCGTGATTGTTGTCTTTCTTTGTTCTCTAGTCCACTAATGTAACGAGAGAAAAAGAGAGAGAGAGTAATGTACGCAGTAGAATAGGCGCGCCATTAACGCGGACACATCGTACAAATTCTTCTGCTTTCTGCACTTGTTGCTCGATCGATCCTACACTATCATTGCTTGGACAAGTACATACATACGTATACACGTACTTACACTTACGTAACGCAGAAGACGGCAATCACATTCTCTCAGGTTTTACGGCTGCGTGACCGCGCGTCTTAACTATGCACGAATAGTGCGGCAAAATTTTCCTCCTTACGTATATATATAATATCTGTCCTTCGATTTGGCAGCGGCACTTTGTCTCCCGCATAACGGTCTATTATGTCCCTTAAGATCATCAATTATTTCTGGTTAATGCAAATGGAAACTGGAATGACGTAGAAATTACATTTGTCGCGCATTTTCGCGAGACTTAATTTATTCTCTTTTCCCTTCGCGCTTTTTAAACGTTAAAAGTTTAAGACACATATTCGCTTTAATATAATACAGTTATATTTTTTCTAAATTACGTTTCTATACAAATACGCTCGTGTCCGGGGAATGAAAAGTGTGTACTTCAGAGACAAATTTTATTTTGCCATTTTATGTTATGTTTTCATGAAGAGTTGGCCCGTTTTTTCTCAACTGTCTCACACACCTGGTTGTCACCTGGTTCTGTACACATCGATTATTAAATTTGCTAAATATACTCGTATAAAATTTGGAAGGAATGGATTTTCGAATGTTATTTACGTCCTTGACAGCGAAGTTTTTTGCGATAATTTTCGGAGAAAGAGAGAGAGAGTGAGAGTGAGTGAGAGTGAGTCGTTGCCACTCCCGATATTTTTAGTAAGTATACTATTTCGCTGGATCGCCGTATATAACATTGTGTGTCCAGTCAGAATGCGCTTAAAGCTTTAGAGATTGATTTATCGGTCTCGCGGCAACTGGGACGTTCGGCGACACGATTTTTCACGATGCGCAGTCTATATCCTTTTGCTCTGTCTATTTCGCCACGTGATTTTCAACGTATTTACGTCGCTGTGTGTTTACGTTCTTCCGTGTTTACATTTCTTCTGTCATGTAAGAGCTCTTTGAAGAGGAATATGATTTTATTGAATAAAATAGATTTATGCCGGCATCGACGACGCGATTCGCATCGCGATTTTGCGGTTCGCCGTCTGCATATTCGCGATCTCTGCGGAAAATCTTCTTCAAGATTTTCTTTTCTGCAGAAAATTCAAGATTCAAGTGCGTGGATCGAAGAATGAACACGTTTTCTTGTGTGCCCGTCGACAAATACGTTCTACATAAATAATCAAATGTGCTACGTGAGAAGAAAGCGGCCGTCCCTTTATTATGCATATGTTGCTCGATTGACGCGAAATCTACGTGTTTCTCACTACGGATGCTGTCTGCGAATCGCGAGAGGAAGGATCAGGCCTAACAGGGGTGAAAGCGCAGGTATGTTTCTTTTATACCAGGTTATTTGGAAAATTGAGATATCTCGTGTCATGGTTTTTTTAATTATAAATGCGAAATTTTATTTCTTTATTAAAAATCGTAATAAAACGCGAGAGAAATATGGAACGAGAAGCGGATATAGTTACATTTAACGAATGCGCGAAAATACTGACCAACGTGCAGCACGTTTGAGTTCGTCGGTTTACCGCGAGTGAAATTACAGTTTTGTACGCGAATGTAAACGAGTTTAACATTTATTTATTATTTTCATACATAATACGCTTTTGAAAGAAGAATTATTAAATATCGTTAATCAATTTATAATATGATATATGTTTAATCATATATATATATATATATGTTGTATAAAACACAATGGTTTAATTATCCAGACATCGCATAATAAAGTTTAGCCGAACGTTTGTGATATATCGTATTTAAATTAGTCGATTTGATTGCCTAAATTACATTACCCGTATTGCATTAGCAGCGTTGTTAATCCTGGCTAATTAATTTATTCGACAGAGTCACGCGACGAAATGTGTTCGTGCAATCTTTTGCCTCACGAAAGTTTGAACTTATCGTTTGATAATCTCGGCCGATTATGACCTAAAATCATAACGCGTTATAACAATTAATATAGTTTACTGGCATATATACTTATATATGTTGACTTATATTGATTTCGTAAATGAATATGTGATTGAGAAAAAGGAAGCATGTTGGTCAGGGACATTCCATTATATTATGCAAATATCAAACGTTTACGTTCGCCAGGCATATCTTTCGGTGAGACATTTGTTTGAGTTCTCGTCGGAATATTACGTCAACTTTTATTATAACTTCGTTAACTTTCTACCTTTGATCGAATTTATAACCATGCATAATTAAACGTGCGCAAATAACGCGCGTTTCCATTGTCTCTATATCTTTACTTCGCTTCCATATACTTACTAGAGGGTAGGAAGTTTTGTCGCGCGAAACTTTGCCTTTTGGTCCCACGTGATACGTGCGCGATGTCGCGGATTATCCGACCCGGCACATTGCTTACATTTTTCAACGCAGTGCATATTCTCAGACGATGGACGTCGCGCGCGCGACATCTTTTTCCCCGCGTCTATCTAATGCAATTTTAACGAGGTGTAAAGTCGGTCAGGTCCCGTCGCGTACTCTCCGATGCTTGATGGCTCGTGTCGTTATACTTCGCTTCACCCCTTATGGATCGATATTCGTTGCCGCGCTTTTTTCATTTTTCTGTTTCTCTTTCTCTCACTCATTGATCAATCTCTCATGATGGCAAAGAAATCAACATCTTGGAAGACGTCTTATATATACTTGGAACGGTTATCAGTTCTGGAAGAGGATTTAAATTATAGGTAATTCAAACTTTCTCAAGTTCCACTTAAGAAGGCTCAAATTTTCACTTTGAGTATATTTGAATTCATCTTAAATAACGTCAGAAGAGAAAGGAATCTGGTGAATCCAAGAGATGTTGGCACGAAAACGCGTATTTCCTTGAATTGATATGATTACTTAACAGATATATTGCGTGATTTACATTTTTTCCTCTTTGATCAGAGCGTTTAATATCTTTTTTGAAAGCTCAAGTTAAACAAACTGAAATGAGTTGAAATCATATAATAATATAAAATCCTCTTTTATGATGTGTAGAGGAAGAAAGAAAAGGGTAAAACGAAACATTTGTCATGCATTTTAAATGAATCCGTTATCTTAATTAAGAATTTTAATCGCGGTTTAATTACTAAAGCATTTAATGTTGAATGTGCAAAAATATTCTCAAGAAATATGCTGTCCAATTAAATTAAATTCTATTCGTGAAAAATTGCTCCATATTTCAACAAAGAATATCGCTGTAATTTATATGCGAGAAAATTCAATCACCTTGTGCGTTAAGGTGTGCACTTAACGGTTAAATGATTAACATACGTGAAATCGAGATTAAAAAGCTCGATGAAGGGTGGACAGGAGGACAGTGATGAGGTCGAAGGAGAACGGACGAAAGAGGAGCAGGATTTCGTAGAACACGAAAATTCGACTTGTCCGACTAATAGTCGAATAAAATTCGAGTAATGGGGAGAAGTTTAAAATCGGATCACTTTTGCTCCATTTACGTTCCTTTTCCGGTCGACATTTTCCGCCCCGTAGCTCGACCGGCGATCAATCTCCTGTATTTGGGGAAAAAATCAACCGCGATCGATCATACCGTAAAAGACTGTGTGTGCCATCGTCATTTGGCGCGCACATACGCGAAATCTCTGGATCGTTCAAGAACGCAATATCTGCACCGCTGACGGCTGTACTTGTACAATTATAGTCGAGCTACGAGGTCCTTGATGGGTCATAAGATGAGTACATATACGAAGCGTGTTTTCATCCAGATTACGTTGCTCTCTCTATGAACTCGCTTTACGATATATAACATATTTATTTGTAATGGCGATTGAGATTCTTATCGATCGAGTTGGAATCTAGATTACATTGCTTCGAATGAACGAGATTGGAATAGACTTATATTTTACTCTTTTTTTTTTTATTTACTGCAATGATGATATCACGTAGACACATAGATGACATCACTGAACATTTAACTTTTACATATCTCGATCATCTAGAGATTGTTACTAGCGAAGCGGATATTATAACTTTTAATCAAGATTATTTTGGCTTATGAAACATATACGGTTAGCAAATATTTTATATTACATATCAGTCTCTTTATTCGTAATATATCGTCTTGGAGTGGCAATAGAAATTTTTTTCTAGAAAATTCAGTTTTTATCTACTTTATAAAAGCAGAATATGGAAACATATAACGTAAATATACGTGCACACTTATGTGTTACACAATTTCTATTTTGCTTCATAAAGTAAATAAAAATTTACTATCGTAGACAAAAATTTCTATCGCTACTGTTCCTCTTTTTTTCTCTCTCTCTCTCGCTCTCTCTCTTATTTTAAACACGACATATTTTATACATATAATATAAAATATGATTATTTATATGTGTATTTTTATATATATGTGCATTTTTTATTACATATTATTTGACTTTATCAAATTGCAATTTGCATTAGCAAGTTTTTTATGTGTTGAATACATTAAACAGCTTTCTGATCCGCAATATTTCTTATACAATTTTGCGACGATGATAACGAATATTGTATATGTTTCGTATCATCCTCTAGCTTGTCAGGATGCTGTAATGAATTATGCAACACTTCATATAGCGTTTGGAGGCATTATCGATAGAAGGGGTCAAAATGGTCTCTGTTTTCACTTGGATTGTTCCGTAATTTTACGAGAATGATATGAGAATACAATATGCATGGACGATGAGTTAAACATTATGATACTATAATAGCATCTCGACACAATATAATGTGAACTTACAGAGTAAGAAGACAATGACATTTGACATCTCTCAATTGTAAGATAAATGAACATTATATTATTGTTGAAAACATTGATATTATTTTTAAAATAAATTAAATTAGAATTTAACGGCATGCATTTACAACATGAATTTTTATTACATATACAGTACCGGCCAAAAATATATCACCTTTAGGATTTTTGAGCATAAATTTAATTTAACTTACTTACTTATAAAATTTCAAATAAAATTAATTTTTTATATTATTATTTTACGAAAAATATTTTATTTGGTAAGTTCTATTTACTATCAAAACATATTATGATATTATAAATATATCCATGCACTTTGAATAAAATTATACTCAAAAATACTAAAGGTGATATATTTTTGGCCGGTACTATATATATATATACTTTTAGAATTCAAATTTAATTATAATTGTAAGACAAACGGATGCTTTATCGCAATCTTTTTTATCTAATATATTCAACTGACCCATCAGTCTGCGACTATAAATGTGGATATCTTTTTCTGAATCAAATGTCATGTCTCGGAAAACTCAAGCGTCAAGTATAAAGATATTATGCAAACGTCTGTTTAATCTGCGACTCACGTTTTCTTTTTTTATTCTGAAAGTTAGTTTTCTACACCTTGGCGTTTAAGCAGCATCGATCAATCTTTTATACGGTTGAAAAAAAAAATGTATGTGCGATCGATAATCCGATATAGTCTCTGCCTTTCTCAGGATATACATGCACGTATTCCGCCACATGCATGCGCCAGAACTAGGACAACTCGGAGCAAAATATCGCTCTTTTATTGCGTAATTATCGACACGACGACAGACCGTGGATTTTCCTTGCAACGAGAAAAAGTATCCTCTCCATGATTGCGTAAAGCTTGCGTTTTCTCGCTTAGATGATGCAATTTGATAGCCATACCTACCAGTCGTGGAAAGGCATTGTGTTCCACGTTGACAATTTCCAGGCCGAGAGAAGCGGTATCTTACGAGCCGGACCGCTGTAAAATTGAGTAACGGTACGTCGTTACCAACTCTCGGAGAAAAAATTAAGTTAGAGAATCGAACTTTTTCAATTTCTCAAATTTCTTTTCTCGTTCCCGGAACACAATCTCGTATTATCTCGTTTAAAGCTATGCATAATGTGTTTGCGAATAAATAAAATTGTATATTTTAGGAATAAATGCATTTTTAAAATAGAAAGAAAAGTACACAGTTACAAGTGACTTTGTGTTTAGGCTATGATCTTTAGTGTAATTATGTAATATAAATTTATTTTTGCGATGCCAGTACATATAGTCACAATTTCATTTATTTCATTAAATATCCTTCTTTGTATAAGGTATATTTTAGAAGTTTTTCCAATTATTTTTTACCAACTTACAGTTTAAATTTTACTTAATAAGTCAAATTTATGATTCCGTCGAGATATTCGCATCTATGCTATTCGTATAATATTACACCATAATAGTCTCGGCACGTTGCACAATGTTAATACAATCTTTTTCTCCTCAGTTAGACACCCGATCTTATTCAAGGAAAGTAATCTAAAAGTTTATCGCGACGACGGATGAAACTTCCACGATATAATTCCCATTAGGTCTTTAGGGTACTTTACATATCATTCACACTTCGTAATGGGGTACTGTTTTCGGTCGGGAAAGCTTCACTGTGACAGAACACTGGAATCCGCCAGAATTGTGGTCGCGCAAAAAAGACAACGGGGGAGAAACACAGAAGGGATTGGCGGTGGCAGTGGACAGCCGCCGAGGGGTGGGTGGTAGGGGAGAATGCGAGGGGGTTTGATGGTTGGGAACATTGGAGTGGAGTGAAGTTGCTCGTATGGTTGCCTTGGTGAGGCGTGGTGTATATCGATCTCAGACTCGCGGGAGTGCGGGGAAAATTATATTTGCAGTGCGAGAGAACGGAGAGAAGAGACGTGAAAGCCGGAGGGGGTTTGAGAAAAGCAGGAACGCCAGATTGTTCGGATAAAAGCGCACTCGCGCTCGAATTCGATTATCTGGATCGATGTGCGCGCGAATCTTTCGGCGGCGATTAACTCGTTTCCGATCGAGTGTGGAGAAAAAAAGAAAGGTGTTCCGCGCCCCAGTTACTGCAGTTTCCTTTACCGAGAGTTCGAGAAATCGACCGTATTTGAAAATGTAATCGAAAATCGTGGAAATTTAATGGAGTGCTCGCATCACGCCAATTGGAAATAAATTAACGGCGTGTTTCTCCCATCCCGGTTTTTCGTGCACGTACGCACTCCGCAGTTTCAAGTAATTAATAATTTCGTTACGACACGTAATTGCGAATCAAACCAAAATATTGATTGGGAGTTAGAAATATGTTTGCGAGTAAATATTTAATTATCTAAAATTACCTATCCTGTTAAGTAAAATAATTACAGTTTGAGGAAATTATGAAGTTGGAAGTGAAAACAGTATAAGTATCATTCGCAATTAATTACAAAACAGAGTAAGCGCATTAATCTCTTTGGTAGCAATTTTTCAAAGTTAGAAATGAAGGGATAAATTAATTTTTATTTGTTTAGCAGATTTATGTCAGATTTAACGCGTGATATGTGTTATTGGAAAATATATTTACAAAATGTATATATATCTCGAGTTTTGTTTTATTACTCTAAAAGGGAGAAAATTATTTTTAAAATACAACATATATTTTTATGTGTACATATTATCATTTATATTTCACATCAATTAATAAATGTTAGGGATAATGACAAGTTGTTAAGCAGGAGAACGTCAAGAAAATGCGACTGTCAAAGTGAATGAAATAGAAACGAGCAACCGTGTTGTGTTTACGCGCGCCGTTAACGGCACGATTTTCCGCGCAAACGGAAAAACAATTATCGGATTATCCGGGAATTGCGCGTCACGTTTCATTATTAATCAAGAGTAATTTTTGGAGCATACGCAGCATACATACGGAAACCCGGGATCGATAACGAAGCGAACAAGTGTATTATTTAATGCAATTGCGCGTTCCTCCAATCCAGAATGAATGAAATAGCATCGAGATGCTGTTTTGAAAACTTTGTTCTTTGGCGTGATTACACCATCGTCCTTTCTCACCCTTAGTTCGCTCGCTGCTCGCTGATGTCTCTCTCTCTCTCTCTCTCTCTCTTTCATACGTTCTTCAAACTTTACTATCGCAAAGTTTCAAAATTTGAAACCGTTCGTATACATATGTACATAAGTTACGCGTGCTTGCCTCTCGAATAAAGCGAGCGAGCAAAGGTAGTAAAGGTGGTTCCATCAACAGAAATTAATGATTCACGTTCACGGGCGTGCATCGCCGCAAACATTTTCGCACGAGACGATATCTAACCCCCCCGGGTGTTTGTATTTTAAGAATTTCATGCTTCTCTCTACTTTCGTCTACATATATATATATATATATATATATGTTTCACTTTTTCATTCCCTGGTTTTTACGCTTTTATGTTCACCTCTTATCGTCTCATATTCCGCGTATGTGCACACGCGGATGCGATATTTTCTAGGTAAAAGCGCGGCAAAACTTGCGAAAATAACGGAAATATTGTGTATGTGAAGATAACCTTATATAGCTATTTAGTTATTGAAATAAAGAAAGGACTACATAATAAAATAGATAAACGAAAAAAATAAAATGAATAGAGAGAGATCGTTATGTGAATTATAAAAGGGAAATTTATTTATATATAAAGGGGAAATTTTAAGAATTTGAAAGATATTTTTTTAAGTTCCAAGAAAGTAAATTCCTAAGCTTTAATTACATTGTTTCTCGAAAAAATATTACTTATTGATCATATTGATACCTCTCTAAAGATATCTCTAAAATTTTTAACACGTTGCGAAGGCTTTCTCCTTTGCAGAAGCAACGTAATCTTACCTGACAGTAATGTATCCTGAGGGAATTTTATGGATTTTTCGTATGTTCCAACAGCGTGATATAAAATTAGATACGAGAGAGAGAGAGAGAGAGAGAGAGAGAGAGAGAAAAAGAGAGAAAATACACGGAAATATTAATCTTTCAAATAGAAAAAAATATCTCACGTAAAGGGAATACTTTGTGTTAAGTAAAATGTCGAGAATAGCTTTTTACTTTGGAACTCTTGTCAAACGAGCATGATTTTTTTCATAAAATCTGCAACACGTCTTATCGTAGAGTCTTAAAGCAACATTTTTCGATATTATCGACATTATCAGTGATAAAGCAGTGCTTTAAGAGGCAAAAAAAAAAATTCAAGAAACTGATTCTGATGTGATGCATCTTTTTTACTACAGGAAAGATCTTAATGTATTCTCACATTATGCTTTCGCAAGCTACAGGCTTGCAGCTTTAGAAATGTACAGAAAATTTATACGTAGTAAAATTAAACGTCAGCAAGAAGAAATTACCTGCTCTGTACTAAGAATCTTTTATTCATAAAACGTTTGTTAGATATATACGAGGAACGCGAAACACATATCGTAACAAATCAGAGTAAAAAATGAGCTTGTTGAAGATTGAGAAAAATGTGCTAATGTACTATCGAAAACGCTATCGCTATTAACGTCGTTCGGTGTCAAGAAATTTCGCGAGAAAGCGATAATTTTGATTTACGTTGGCTATAACTATACGTTGCTGTGCTGTTCGATCGTAAATCTTTCTGCGGGTTCGCGGGAAGATAAATTTGGTGTCAAATCGTTGTACGTGAAATTCAACGATGGCACTTCGTAAATCGAAGTTTTCTTTTCAAAATGATTTGTTGTTATTTTTGCAGAATTTTCTATTATTAAACTTTGATTTTTGATGTGTGGGAGAAGAGAGAAGAGTGAAACGAAATGAAAAGAATGATTTTTCGAAAATTTTCTTGCTTTATTATAATAACTCTTTCTCTCTCTCTCTATTCTTTTATTTTTCTTGTATAATTTTTCTACAGAAAAAATATATCCATTAGTCGTTAATTCATCAGCTCTTGTCTCGAAAAAGCAGAACTGCAACTTGGCTATTTACCGCTTCGATTAATCTTCATATCATCCAGCTCTGACGATTTATCGATGAGATAATTCGTCCAAGTTCGTAAGCGCATAATGTTGGTAGAGAAGATCTATGACGTGAAAAAGCAGGGAGATGTCGGCGGATAATATTCGCGAGAGACATTTGTGCCGCGCGAGTCTTTTTAATCGACTATTAGACTAAAATGACATTGTTCTGGAACATCGATAAATTCATAGCCGACCACACTCCATCCGTCACCGTCATCTTCGGAGTCAGACCGATTAACGGGCGTTCGAGTACTGCCTTATTTACCGAGGAAATGTAATTTACGATCGCGCGCAGTCGCGCAACAAAGGATTGCATTAAGTCATAATCGTAGCTACAGACTTTCTAATTGCAAAGAGTTTACTTTGTCGAACAATAGAGAGAATGGAGAAAATAATTCGCGCGAGACGCGCTCGTTGTCTTTCAAATTTATACCTTTGTAAAATGAAATATCTAGAAATACGATAATTTTATAAGTTTATTCTCTTTATCGAAAAATTAAAGTTGCGTACCAACTTAGTTTTTATTAAATTATTCTACTCGTGTGCAATGAGATTACTTAATAATATAGTACAGAAAAAAATGTGACACACACACACACATATATATATATATGTGTGTGTATATATACAAAATAAATTAAAAATTCTGAATTTTTGATCGCAAGAATAAAATTATAATGAAAATATGTTTGATTTTTAAAGCAATTGAAACGTGTTAAAATGCGATAAAATTTATTTTTCACATTTTTTTTGCTAGAAAAAAAGATAAAGGTACATTTTATCAACTTTCATAAGATTTTGATCTTTGATTCTCGTAAAAAGTAAGCTTAGCTTTTTTTAGAATCCTTTAAAATTTAAATCGATATGAAAGACTTATCAATATGCCATTTCACGACAGCCAAATCGTAAATGTAGATTACGTGGAACGCTTCCATATCAGGATACGTGCGAACTTCCGGTGACCATATGGCGTGTGCCAATTTATTACGTCCAGAATTCCCTCGAGCGCGTTAATCGCTTCTCGTGATACCGAAGGATGAAGCCCTTGGCATATACGACGGATCTGGTACACTAATTTATATCGATGCTCAACGATAACATCATCGTACCGGCGCAAATTAAAGAGATTCGTATATAAACTGCCATGTATACATTCCTATATATTTTTGATATCATGTCACATTTTATGCATTTTTGAAACTGATACGTCATCCTTTTTTGAGCTTTGATATATTATCCTCGTTTCACATATCGCACAACCAGCACAAAGTTTTATTTACGGCATTTATTACTGCATTGGGATTAAATTTGTATTTATTACATGAAAATATTGAAGTGCATTGCGCGAAATAACTATGGAATATTATATTACTACTCTATACATACTTTCGTGTAATATATTTATGTAATTATATAAGATGTGAAATTTTTATACGTAATAAAAATGCGTTACAGAACAAAAACGGTGGCAATCGAAGAAATTATTCGGATTATTTTATTTCTCCATGAGAACACTTTTATGGTTAAAACAAACTCCGAAAGTGCTCTGATGGTTATTTTAAAAGTTAATGATTTTTTCGAAAGTATATTTTTATTTTACATTTAAAGACTGCGAAAGCCATTCGACGAACAGCGCACTCGGTGAGAAAAGTGAATTTCCTTATTATTAAACCACATCTTATCTCCGGATTGTCGACTTTATTCCACCAAGATTCGCTTCGAAGCTTCGGAACTTCAGAACGAGGAGCAAAGAATGTTATTAATCGATATACGAGATTATTTTGCGAAATATTAAAAGGAAATAAGAAGTAGACATAAAAGATTTTTAATCATTTACATTTTGATTGTTATGTGAGATCGTTCAGGACTTTTTTCATAAAACATAAAACGTGGCGAAGTGTAAGAAAGAGCTTTTTTCCGCGCCAAGTTCTTTAGTTTCTCTTCTCTAAAAAAATGTCAAACTATGTGGCGCGAAAGGAGACGAGCTAAAACAGAGAGAAATTCTCGACACGACTTTCTTGAAGAATATTTAGAGAAGTTTCACGAGTAACACCTTGCGCCAACCGCGCGTACTTGGCTCACCGCAATCTTGATCATGATTATATACGCTACGATGCATAGTATACGCAATGTTGTTCCAAGTTTTCGTGAGAAATGCATAAATACACTTGCTAGAAGATGAGATGCATGGACGTCAGATAAGAAAGATTGTGAAGAAACCAGAACCGTGTACGTGGAGTATAAAATTTCGCTGAAAAAAAATAAAAATTTACGTCTCATGGAAATTATAATTAAGCACGTTTGTCATATATCATGTTTGTTTACTCTGACTGTATAAAAAGATGATGTTTTCACATTTCTAAGATTACTGCAAAGAGACGAGAAGTCAGAATTATACGACTTTTGTATTTATTACAGGCAGAGGATATGCAAAGTAATTTATCAATATTCTGAATTTTTTTAATGTAAGAAAAATGCTTTATAGAAATATTTAGTAATTAAATATAAATAAAATAAGAGAACTCGAATTAATATCGTATATCTCGAGATTGGTTAGAGTTTTTTTTATCTGTTCTTAATCTCGCGTGATTAAGTCTCGGACAAATTTTGCATAATTTATCATCACATCGATTGGTAAGGGGGGCTTTCTCTTTATTTTCGCGTGAAGTATTACGTGAAGTATTTGCTTTAAAACTTTTATCAATAACCGCAAAAATGTCCGCGAAAACGCGATGTTAAAAAGTTAGGGCGCAACGTCGTACTTCGTTCCATTCATTCTACTGGGTATCAAATCTCTCGGATTATTTCAATTTGTAAGTTTGCGAAGAGAAGCACAAAATCGCTCTATGTGTAACTTCACCGTATATACGCAAAAACTTTATTTCGCTCGTTTCTGGTCCGCCGCGTGAACTCGAAAACTCATTTTCCGAGCCAAGGAGGCGCGAAGAAGGAGCTGTCCGGGCTTTTTCAGCCGGACGAGAGACCGTTTGCCGTTACTTTAGTAAGTGACTTTGTTTATTAACCGGACGGGCTCCCAAATTTCCTGTGCGATGATCGTCTGAGCAATGTGAAAGCGGCCCGTTACAACAATATGATGTAAAGTACATGCCGACCGAGATAAAGTTGGTTTATTTTTTACAGCCCGATAAATCTCGAGTATCGTGCCGCGCGAATCACAATTTCAAGAGAAAAATAGTATGAAGGTTTATTGCGTGTCATATTTGTACATTTATAAATTTACATAATAAAAGAAATACAGTTTTTAAAGATAAATTTACTTTTCAAAATTTTTGTACACTTATATGTATGTTATTGTACGATTTTAACAATAAGTATAAATTATAAGGTATACTCTGTACTCTATACTTTATGAATTTTTCAACAATCTTGCCGTAAACAATTCGATAACACGTGACACTCTCGATCCTAAACATGAGTGTTATATCGAGAGGGAAATACTTCAAAGGTTACAAGGGATCCACCCTTGCTTGCTCCGATTTTCGGCAACTGAGGGGATCAAGTTACACTTTGACCTGCAACATACACGTAGATATAGTGTCGCAGGTGTCGAAGATAGTGATGCAAATAATAAATAAACATAGTATCATATAAAATACATACACGTGAGGAACGGGCGATGAATGTGTAAAATTGCGAGTGCTACGGTAACGATGATCTGAGCACATGGTTTCCCTCGTGCAAAAATAAACTGAAATAGTCGAGCGATAAATATTTTCATACGGCACTCTGTTTTCGAAAACATCAATTTTAGAAATTGGAAAATCGATGTTTTCGAAAATCTCAATTTTAAAAATCGATGTTTGATTCTAATAAACTTTATTAGCAAGCCATTTAACTCGCATAAAGAGAGAAAAGATTTCATAAAAAGAGAATAAAAAATCATGTACTGTTAATATATATATATATATATATTATAACAAAATATTCATTATTTAATCTGCTATAAGGACATAATTATTGTATGAAATACACTTAAACTCGAAGAAAACCGAGAAAATATTTTATTCTCACTCTTCAGCATGAATTTTTCGTAACCTCGTATGGAGAAATTTATTTGTACAATTTTAACTTATTTTTGCACGAGAAGTCATTCGCGAACACGCTGCGAAAATAAAGCCAAAATTGTACGAATAAATTTCTTCATACGAGGTTTCGTTCTTAAAAAATTCAAATTGAGAATAAAATATTTTTAAAAGTATTTTATCTGTTTTCTTCAAGCTTCAATATTCTTCAATAATTATGTCCTTATATATGGCCAATAAAATAATGAATATTATATAAATATTAAAATTTTATATCTATATACATATATATATATATATATACACTCAATTTTTTATTCTCTTTTATCATCCACTGTAGATTGGAATTTTCGATGCCGCGACTGGCTGACCGTATCTTGTCTCTCGCTACTTGGTTGAAGAATTGGCTGTTGCGAGCAGCGGTTCGTGGTGCTGTAAATTTATCAGTAGCACCGCGGTACATCGTGGGGGATCCTTTCGCGCGCGCAGGTCGTATAACTCTTTAATGCTCTCCAACGAGCCATATTCCCGTAAGAGAGGCTCTCGCTTCTTGCCCTTCTGGAGCGGATGAGCGCATTCGTCGTTCCGCTCCAGAAGGGAGCTTCGCTTTGTATCTTGCCGTTTTGCAAAAGAGAATGGCATCCCTTTGGAGCAACAGCGGACCTTTCGCTGATGCGTAGCTTCAGGGATTCTTGTTACAGCGCGTTATTTGGCCCAACTGCATATTGCGGATTGGACAATTACGGTTATATTGGAGCAATTTTCTAAAAGAATCCTTAAGGATGTCTCTAGTTGGAAAAATTTAAACAGAGTTTTAGAAGTTTATAAACTGAAAGAAAATATAGGAGAAGAATCTTACAGAGATTTTTATGATATCTTGCTATAAATATGCATATTTCGATGAATATTAGATCAGTGTTGAGGAATCTTAATAAATTAGTTCTTCGAGGAGAGTTAAAGTTAACACATATATTATAAGCAACATTTTTTTTTACTAACAATATTAGATTCCACGAATTATTATATTATTAAAATATTATTTAAAAAATATGTTGCTGACAATATCACCCAATAAGAATATTGAATACATTGAGAAAAAAATAATATTAAATCAACAATATCGCAGTTGAAATTTATTTTATTAATTCAACAACTTTTTTAATACGCTATTATTGATTCGATTAATAATAATGTTGTTGAATTAATAAAATAAATTTCGACTGCGATGATGTTGTTGATTTAACATTTTTTTTCCAATGTACATATATATATATATATTTTTTTTTTTTTTTTTAACAAGAAAAATTGTCGATGTGTAACGACGACAGCAAACTATTAAAAAATCGGAAATCGAATCGGCGAAAGAACGTTGATTTTCGATGTCGATATAGCGGCCCCGCGTTGTATTAGCTCGGCAAAAAACGAGCAAATCTTTCAGAGAACCGAGGTTTTCGTTCAGATGTTTACTAATCTTGTGCCAGATATTTACCATCCAGTCCTTACGATGGTTCAATGCGACGACACTCGTTTCTTTTTTTTCTTATTCTTCAATCTCACACGGATTGTGGAAAGAGAGGTAGAATAGGGATGTGAACCGAGAGTTGAAAGTGGAAGAGAGGGAGAGAGTAAGAGAAAGAGAGAGAGAGAGAGAAAGAGAGATTCGTTATTGATTCGAACTCGACACAGCTTGGGTACAGTCGTAGCAGACCATCGTCGTCACCGTCGTCAATGTGTACTTACTAGAGGTTGCTGGCAGGCACAGGCGCACGCAAAAGCGCCCGGTTGTGTATAGTCGGATTAGATTGTGACGACCGATGACGGAGGCGGAATGACCCCGATACACTATCGATGGATAATCTCGAGAAACGCGAGTGAGCAGCACCCATCTACCCTTTGGAGCGTACGCGCCCCATTATAATTGTTAAGAGTGCAAAAAGATTAATAAAATATATCTTTCAGGACAGAATCACTTGGATATATTTTTTTTTGATTGCAAAGTGACCCTTGATGTGCAAGAAAAAAAAAAGAAATAAATACTGGAGACGATAAGAATTGCTCGCGACAGAAATTTTAGTCGTTTTCATGCTTTATAACGTTAGACGTCTTAATCTTCTTTTTATGATATAAATGTAGAAAAGAATTTTGAATACAAAGCAGTTTTGAATAGCGTATGAGAATGAAAGTTGCACTTTTTTTTTTACTAAAGCTACACTATGGATCAAAGATGAATAAAGAATAATTACATTTAAATAAAACTTTTATTCGAAAAGAATCCTTCGCTTAAAAGTTAAAAAAAGTATTTAAAACGTTCGAAACTGATCTCTTTAGATAAGAGTAATGTGGAAATATCGATTTTATAGTATCAATGTTTTTGAAGGAGAGATCCATAAAGAAAGAAAACGAATAACGCTCTCTTCCTTTCTCTCTCATTTCCTTTTTGCAAAGAAAATTTCTTGCTTTTTATTTTCTTTCGACGATGTAACTTTGCGTTCATTAGCTCTTCTAAGTCATTCGCTATTTTCTCTCCCATCATAAAATGTTAAAGAACATCTGTGATATTTTAATATAGTCATTTCTGCGAAACATGCGCAGAATTACCATGTCGGATAAAAAAATACAATGGTTTGCAAGATTTATAAATATCAGCGAATAAAATAACAAATTTTCGTACATAATTTATGGTTTGGAAAATTTATCCGTGCTACAAAACCGTCAGGTTCTTATATTCAGATTAAGGAAATGTGTTGCTACCGGAGTCAAAATTTGCTGAATTATACCATACTCAGTCACGGGACAAATGAAAAAAGGACAGACGAAGAACGGAGTTTGCTTCGAACTGGATAGTGATAGATGACGAATCGATCGGTCGTTAATTTTGATAAATGACCCGAGAGGAAACCCGTTTTTAACGAGCCATCATGCTTATGCAGTTTTTTTATCGCCCTCCACGCTTCGAGGATATATCGGTCGCGCTATGAAAATAACTTCTGTTGTTCGATTATCGCGGCGTGACTGGAATTTACGAGATAGATTATGTTCGTCCTTTTTGTGCGTCTGCTCTCTCTCTCTCTCTCTCTCTCTCTCTCTCTCTCTCTCTCTCTCTCTCTCTCTCTCTCTGACATTCACATTTAGATTTTTATAATTTTTCAATTGTCCATATTTGCAACTCTTAATCTAATGAATCTACAATTTAAGATAATGCGAAAAACAGTATCGATACATATATGCAAATGCAGGTGCATTTAATTCGAACCGCGTAGCAGCTCTGTGGTAAAATAATTCTCTGATATCGTTAACTTAATATGATTTATTATTTGTGCAGTTGCGGTACTTATCTCACATTATATGTAACCGGTGTACTCTAGTCTTTCGCGATAATTGCTCATTTATTATTGATTAATCGCGTCAACATCACTATTTTAACTTAACATTGGTTTTTAATCTTATTTTCGGCGCGATACGAATGTAATTACATTAACATAATTTATATATATATTTATTAACTTTATTCTACGTTAAGCTAATGATATCTGCATGGTATAGTGTGATTGTTTCTCTTTAATTTCTCAATTTCTAATATATGAACATATTCCAATTAATTATAAGTACTGTCAAGATAGAGTAATGGCGCATGTAATTAAAATTTTCTGTCCCTCGAAAACATTATTATTACTTTATTCAAAATATTTTAATTCGTAGGAATAACAAAAAGGATAAATTACATAAAGCTCAATAATAATTTTGGATTATTCTGATGATTTAAAATACTGTAACCTACTTGTTCTCAAGAGGATACTAAAAATCCATTTCTCAATATTGACGTAAAAGTACATACTTTGCTACTTTCCCTTATAGAACTCGTTCGTTTTAGATCGCAGTGTGTCGATCCGCTTTGAAAAGAAGGAAATATGGAGTCGCGGGGATATTTTTGCGTCTTTCAAGTGCAGAATATCTCTCCTACGTTCTTCTTTACCTTCGTATTTATATGGAAATGCGAATGCGACGAGATGAGATACGGTAATGGGAATAATAATACGATATTTTGCGAAATACGACTAGCGTCTGATATCGTAGCTGAAACATTCGAGACAGTACGGTATTTACGTGCCACCGCACAGCGTCTTGTGATTCCCGCGCATTCCCCTCCCCCTCCCCTCCCCCCACCCCCACCCGCAATCCCCCTTTCCTCCCATCTTTGCATTGATTACTCCATTGTGGTTCGTTAATGACGTCAGGTTACTGCAACAACAATAATCTGCGGCGCGAAGCGATTCGCTCAACGTCGACAATTAATTCCGACGGAATTGATGGCATGGCGATAACGTTCGAACGTTAGGCACTATAGAGGGAGAGAGAGAGAGAGAGAGAGAGAGAGAGAGAGAGGAGGGAGAAATGTTCGTAATGCGGTCGCGGTAGGAATACGAAATGTGTGTAACAACGATATCTCGTTTATCTCAATATATATATACATATATTTCCGGCTGCGAGTAATCTCGTCGCATTCGCGGAAGCACGCGCGAAAGGGCGAGAATCCTCGGCGGGAAAATGTCACTCTCTTCTCCCCCTTCCCCCTCCCCCTCCTTCCTTCTCTTCTCCCCCTGTCAGTGAAAAGTTGCCTACGCTTTATCGTAACCCTGCGGTTACGTGCCAGCGAAGCGTATGCAATTTTCCCTATCGCTTCGGAGTAAGAGAGAGAGAGAGAGAGAGAGAGAGAGAGAGAGAGAGAAGCGGCAAAAAAGGGAAATGGGAAGCAGAAGGTGAGCGGGAGACGGTTCGTTAATCCCGTGCACTTCTGCATTTCGGTTAAAACGAATGTTTTCCGTCCCGATCACGTTCGCCCGCTCGCGACACTCGTGCTTTGCGTGCGTGTTAAAGGATGACGGATCGCCTGTCCGGAATATCGAGCGATCACTTGATAAAGCGTCATTACAACGTTGGCCTCAATCGGCGTCGGTCTGACAAAAAAAAGAGCGACGTTAGATTCGATATCCCGTTGATGCCGTTTAATAACGCGACACGTAATACGCGTTGCTCGCGCGCAACGCCGACATTTCCCCTCCCCCCCCCCCGCCCCCCGTAATAAAGGAACTGGCAGTAATATCGTGCCCGCCTCGCATTTGCCAGGCGACATAAAAATTATACGCGAGATATAAATATGGTTTTTATTATGCTACATATTTTTCAATACGTTCCTTTTTTTTTTCGCGATACATATCCGAAATTGCCACGAAAAATTTTATGTCGCTATACTTTTTTGAATTTTGAGGCAAACGCAAATTATCCTGATTATATTGCGTTAAGATTAGATGATGAATTTTTCTGTATAGTCTGTTGTGTGCAGGCTAATATAGAACTAATACTGGCAGGGAAAAAATAACTATAGCTATCGATAAAATCCCGTTCCCTTTTAATTACCTTAACACGCGCGCGTCATAGAATTTTAATTTTTTTTTTTTCCGTATCTTGATCAAAGGAACATTTTAAAAGATTGCGACTTTTAAACGAATCATAATTGCAGTTTTATTATAGCTTTGTAGTTTGCACTAGTTCGTTGTACATGTAAAAAAGGAATGAAAATTATTATGATTACACTATTGAAATCATGCTGATATCACGCGTTTCCGGAGAGTTGTTCAGCAAAATTTGTACGCCCGATAAATAGTATACCGCGCATTTGTTTGCTCGCTCACCTTTTAGCACGTGAATCAGCACATTTGTCGCGAGTGTAGTTTTGTACCGAATACTGAATTTGATATCTCATCGTACATTTAATATATGAAAATGGTATACTGCTTTAGACGATATACGTAATAGAATGATTCGTTTGATTTTAATTAATTAGGTGACATTTATTCGAAATTGCGGCGAGATTCAAATATTGCACCTGACACGAAATTATTCTGCGTAATTGCAAAAACATTAAAGCAAACTCGCAATGATTCTATTTGATTAACGCATCGGTGATTTTAATGGAAGTGTTTTATCATGATGATTAATGAAAAAGAAATTCTCATATATTAATATAAATATTATATTAATTAATTTTTTCTCGAATTATCTGTAATGAAAACTGCGATAGCCTGTTAAAAATTTCGAAGCGGAATTAAAGGACGGCGGTAAAATTTGTTTGTATTAAATTATTATGCTCATTTATAAACTTCAGTACAATCTTTTTGTTTGTGCGTTGAATAACGTAACTGTGATAAATTATTAACAGTGAATAATTATATATGTATGTATATATATATATATATATATATATGTATATAATTAATATATAGTGAGACATATATAATATATTGTGTACTTCGGTGTATTATATTATGCGATACTTTTGTATACATTAATCGAAATTAAGTTTTTATCAAGGTATTATCGGAGATGTGTAATCTCTTTTTGAATTTTTTATGAAGTTAACGTAATGACATAAACACATGCATTGTGTATAATGCTATGTAAAGATAAACACGAATCTTTTAAATTTCCATTCGATAAAATGATTATGAAAAACGTTATTTTTTCGGCAAATATTTGGCATAATTTTAATATTATTATAAATTATACATTTGAACGTTATTTTTAAAAGAAGAGATGTTATCAAATATATCAGATACACTGTAGCGTGAAATAGCTACTCTGATATTTTTGCGCGCACCGAAATGGAAAATATGTATATCTATCTACATAATGTATAGATACGCGACATACGTTATTTTAGAGTTAGTTATTATTTTATTTGCAAAATGAAATTTGCAAATACATTCAAGTTTTCTAATAACAATGGGTTTGTAATTCCGCGGTGATCGCGCTGTTTGTTCCGGCAGAACGATTCGCAGAATCGGTCGTCGCATGAATATTCCTATAAGCAGCTGAATTGTGTTCGTCGGAAAATCTGTACCCTCCATAAATTATATGGTGGCGGTCGCGGTGAGTCGCTCACACAGTCTCAAAGATAAAATATTCAGCTTTGATATGGAAACGCGTTATTACCATAACGCCGTCGCGCGATTCGATTCCGTTTCCCGGTTTTAATCAGTGCAATAAATCTAATACGCTTGGGTTGTTAATTCGCTTCAGGTCACAAAAATCCATCAGCTACATGTGACTTAATTCTTTTCATAATTTCGAAATTTTTGAAAATAATACGTAGCATATAAACATTAATTACATAAGCAACAGACATTTTTCAACATATATTTATCGAGATAATTTTGAAAAGTTTTAGCGATTCCAAAGTCGAAGTTGATATTTTATATAATTACATATGTATGTGAAAAGAAGGAAAATAATAATCTACAAATTTATTATACAATGTTTTTGATTACGTATAAAAATTTTGTTGAAGCAAATAATAATTTCGAGCGTTAGATTTGAGATTAAAAAAAGATTAAAAGATTACCTGCGTAAAATAGGGGCATTAATTTTCTTTAATTAATCTTCTTCTTGTTTAGTATCCGCGAAGCCTCCGAAATGTTAATGTTTAGTTTGTTGATACATATACTGAAATAAAAACTACAATAGAGTATTGTTCTTGTTATTTACACAACGCATGGAATCTCTTGTTGACCGAGAAAATAACAATACACGATATATATATGTTTTGTATAAATATTAAAGTCGTAGTTGCTAAGAATCGAGTGTTGAAACAAACATCATGAGAGTGTGAGTATACGCTAGAGAAAACGTTGAAAAAGAGAAAGAGAGAAAATAAAAAAACATAAAGGTATATATTTGTGATACCAGAGCATCGTTAATTATTGATATTTTAGTATTTCACTCGTACGTATTATTGTACATATTTTCAACTTCAGTCGTCCGAAATGTTTTAATGTATATATATATATATATATATTCCCGAAAACTTTGTTGTATACTCCGGTGGGGAAGAGGGAGGGGAAATTGTTGATTGGATGTTTCGCGCGTTACTATCTCTTAATGTGTTCATTATGCATTTCTCAACATCAGGCTTTATCCATTGGTGCGGCGTTATTGATTGAGTACCTTAAATAAAAATGTTTCTTTTCGAAGCACCCGATCATTGATCGATGATGCTACGTGTCTATTTCCGTCACGCCATGCTAGATATCTATAGGGAAAAATAAGGATGTCGTAGTAATTTTCTTTTCCAATTTTCTTCACTTCCTCCGCTCTCCTGAAAAATAAAGATTTCATCTTACATTCGGTTTCGTTTAAACCTAGTAGACACCAACATTACCGAAAGATTTGAATTTTTTAAAAATATCACCAGGAGGAAATTAACTTGACGTCAGAGAAGATTATTGATAAATTGTTCTAAATATTGACTAAATATTCTATTGGTAGTATGCTTGCTTCACCGGTCTTTTTTTTTTTTATTTGCGAAATACTTTTCAATCTCGTCACACGCCGGATTTTTGTAGCTATCCGATTGTACGCTTTTTGTATCCGATATTTCCTACTGTCCCGGTATTTTCTACTGTATTATCTACAAAATTGTTCAATATCAATCATACTTTAAGCCAAACATTATTTTCATTTGAAAAGATTAATTGATATGATATCTGAAAACCGATCAACCGTGATATCTCTTGTGTTTTCTTTTTCAATATTATATTTGTACAATTATTATTTTCGACCAGTGTTGACAGCAGCCATCTAAAAATTGCTAATTTTTATTTTTATATAAATCATTATTTATAATAGTATTATATAATTTATATGCGTCTATCATTGCTTAACGTTCTTTTCGTAAATAATTAAAATCCTACATAATTTAACGAATAGCTTAATTTTTTATTAATTAACTCAACGTTTATATAATATAGAAAATACTTTCATATTTCGTTATATGTTAGAGTTATACGTTTAAGTAGATTGATCTCAAATAAAAGTTATTAATTAAAAATTAGTTGAAAAATGTATTATATATTATTTAAAATTGACCTGCAAAAGTAAAATATCACACGTAAAGACAAATGTCGAATTCTAAGAAAAAAAGAACTTATTTTTCGCGTATTCAAAGAACCGTAGAGACAAAGATTAAACGCCATGTCACATTATTCGAGGTCTCCTTGAAGCGGATGAGAGGGCACTTTCGTAGATTAAGAATAGTTTGCAGTGGAGTAGCGGAATAAATTCTGACGTACGTCGACGTCATTTTAAATCGCGATAAATGATGGATCGCTCGTTTAGAATATCGGCGAAACCGGAAAACGAGTTTGAAAGGCACATTATTCTTGCCGTCTCTTCGTGACCGCTTTCTTCCGTTCGCGACACCAATAATTTATACGGCTGTACTTTTTCCGTCTTTAAAATGTAGGGGATTTAAGTTATATACGTCGTGTTCGTTTTCTAGTACGATCCTTGAATTATTCGCCGGGGTCTCGCTCCTTCTGTTTCCGGACGCACGGTGCGACCTTTAATTAGATTAATTGCGCCTGGTTTTGCGTATGTGCACATTTATCAAACTTCTCGTTGTCTTTCGCAAACATTTCTATTATTTTGTTTTTCTTCTTCTAGTGTTAGTAGTACGTACGTGTATGTTTTTTACAAAGTACCGCCGGCGATTTGAGTAATTGCTTTTTTTTTATTCTGTCATACGTGTGTCCTGTGTTTACTCATACAAATAGTGAATTATATTCGCGAATGTTTTTTCCGTTCTACAATGATTGGATACTCTGACTTTTTGTCATTTGTTTACTTTGGAAATCTATTACAGTTATTTTAATTGTACATTGTGTACTCGTCAAAAATGTAGATCGATTACGTGGAGAAAAAAAGAAAATGAGAGATATTAATATCGTAACAGATTTAAAATCAATAGGTGATGGTACAGCCATTTTTCGTTACTGAAAACACATGTTCGATTTGTTATCTATTGTTGATTTGTTATTTATTATTTGTATTTGTTATTTGTTATTTGTTGATATATATTATGTATATATTGTATCTAGATTAATCATTGATTAATCCAAATGAGTCTCCTCTATCTTACATGACACTTACGGTATGTCAGAGATTAAAGGAAGTTACCCTTGTCAAGCAACTTGCTAGAAGCTTTGATCATGCAGGATAATATCATGACGATGTATGTTACATTAGAGGCCAAGTATATCCCGAATAACCTAAGCCAATAATGAGTTAATGCTTTTGACGTGCGTAATAGTCTCACGCATATATGAAGGTTCTGAATAGCTAAGTACATGATAATGAGAGTCATGTCGCGCGCACCCGGCATTTAATCAAGACGTCTCTCACGTCGTAGCAAATTTTGATCTTAATTAGCATTTCCTATCACGTTCCGATCAAATGCAGAGAATCTTTGCCGAAACAATGAATGGCTTGGCATCGGGTTATCTATCTGGCAGTAGATAGTAGATAACATATCGATACTTCAGCGTCTCGATTACTCGAGTTAGGATTTACTTATCTCGTATAGTGTAAGTTTGAGTTAATATAACTTCACCAGATCGCGACCGAGATGAGGCAATGTCTGAGAGTCCATTATGGAGTCTCTCTGACTAATCGATGGCCTTGCTGCGGTAAGTGCGAAATTATTCGATCGTATCTGAACAAAGTGCCCCGCGTAGGCGAGGCAAGTCGATCGTATTTTTAATTGCTATTTTTAGATGCGCGCTTTTGCATCTGGTAAGTAACTAACGAATGTTAGGTGGAATTTTTTTTATTTTAAAAAAAGGCAACTCTCTTTTCTCGATTGATTTTTACAAAGGGATATATTTTTTTTACCGCCAGTAGAAAATGGGACAAATATTTATTGTGAATTTATTTGGCAGAAAGCACTATCGCATAATTAAACGATTTCTTAGAATTCTTCTGAAATAGTTTACGCTTACTGTGCAATTTCTATTTCTCTTTTCGAAGCTTTATAATAATTTTTAGCATTGTATTGATTACACTATTTTGATATAAAATTACAAAAAGCACTGCAGCTGTTTGATGTTGGACAATTACGCTACTCGCAAACCAGAGATGCATGCTGCAAAATTTGCTACACTTTCTCGGATTCGACTTTGTCGAATCGCTGACCTGCTATCGTGCGTTCGTTTCACTTACAGCGACGGCTTCCAACAGCACGAAACTTTTTCGGAGTCGCACAAAAGAGAGGGAAAGGAAGATTAACCTAGTGACTGGACCGACACTGTGTAAGCCCTATACGTCAATCCACCAAAAATCTCCGGCTTATCTGGTCTGGCTTATCCAGTAATTCGGAGTACACAACCTGTCAGTGAGATAAAAAGAGGGGGAGGATTTCTTTTTGACGGTTTCTACTCCGCGTGTATCTGAGTTTCAATACAAATCAAGTATTTATCCGCGGCAAAGAAAATTCTACGAAAGTATAGAAAACGTTTATTGGATATCTCAAGTTTAGCGACTACTTCTGTTAGAAGAGTCTTTGTTTTACCATTGGCAATCGCGTACAAAGCGCACTTACATGCAATAGAGAAGAAAGTATCGCGAGCAACAAATGCTGTAATGTAAACTAGATACACGTAATACATTGTTTTTTCCGAAAGAACGATTCACGTAGTTTTAGAGAGATCTCGAGTCACTTTCTCTTTTTTTCGGAAAAATCAATTTTTATATATATATATTTATCATAATCATCTTCGGGTTATGTAATTTGTTTGTCACACATTGTCATTTGTCACATTTGTCGTCTTTCCGTGCATTGTTCCATCGCATCGATTCAATCACAATTAACGAAGTTAACGCTGTGCGAAAATTTTGGAATAAAAATAACAGTATAAAGGCAGTCTGTGTGACAGAAGAAGAGAAATACAGAGGATAGAAATTCAACTAGAGCAAAAAGATTCACTGTATTCCATCAGCGTCCGTTCACGCGCGAGAGAGCGATAGAGAGAGATTTTATACAAGATATACGCGAACAAAAACACACCCTTTCTCCTAAAGCACCGTCAGCAGATTGTTATAACATGTATGTGTGATATATATATATATATACACGTTTCCTCGACGTAGTGAGAAATTGAAACGTATTTGACTTGCAGGCGGACTCGCGGTTTTCCCCTTAAGTTCTCGGGCTACGAATGTTATATCTTGATACGTTATAAAAGTTTCAGTAAAGTATCCGAGGGATGTGGGGGACAAGAGGAGATCTCCCGGAGATTTTCGCGACCCGGACGACGACGAACGGGGGGTGGGGGGAGGGGGGAGGGACTCGACAGCACTATTGACAACAACGGAGGTGGAAGTTTTTCTGCTTCTCCGCTGTGTTTTTAAGTGACGAGAACGCTGTATGGTCGGACAACATACTCGAATCGATAAGAGCGCGCTGCGGTACCTATATCGACACTCTACGTAACTGAAACGAAAGGTCGGATCGCGAGGGTTTGCTTTGCACACGGGAGCCACGTTCATTATTTGTACGTGTAACGCCTGAGAACGCGCAATTTCCACCTGTGTAGATCGACATTTGCGCGACAGCCTGTGTTTCGCTATTATATGTGTATATGTACACTAGGCAAGAAAAAAAATTAAAGGGCCACTTTCTTTCATATAAAAAAGTTTCCAATTTTCATGTAGCTTGTAACAACCTTCAAAATAATTGGAATAAGATGAATAAAAAAGCGTTTCAAAGCTTCAAGTTTCTAGTTTTAGAATCATTAAATCAATTTCAATCCTTTCTATTTGTTACAAAATTACATTGTAAGAAAGCGACGTCCGTCGATTGAAACAGATTTTCCCAAAATTTGTTCAAGATTAAAAAAAAGAATCCTATGCACGATTTCATTAATTGTATGTTAAAGAGCAGAGTTTTAGCTTTAATTTCTTTTTTCAACGAATGTTCTATGATTTTTTTTTTCGCCGAGATATTTATTATTAAAGCAAAATCGAACTATCGACGTTGAACCCTTATAACTAGTGAAAAAATAATCGTTATGCAGTAATCATTAAAAAAGAAATTTAAAGAGAAAAGTTAGTACTTTAAAATGCTCCTATCGTTTTTTCAATCATTATTCATTTTTAAAGTGTAATTGTTACTTATTAAAAATCAAGTAAAAATTGCAGTTAGTAATGAGTATCTCGGCGAAAAAAATTATAAAACATTTGTTAAAAAAAGAAATTAAAGCTAAATTTCTGCTCTTTAACACTTAATTAATGAAATCGTGCTAGGATTTTTTTTTATTCGATACTCTTGGACTCTTGAAAAATTTGTTCAATTAACGGACGCCGCTTTCTTACAATGTAATTTTGTAACGAATAAAAAGAATTGACATTTATTTAAAGATAAACTAGAAACTTCTAAAACCCTTTTTTACTGATCTTATTTTGATTATTTTGTTAAGCAAGTTGCAACTACTTGAAAATTGGCTTTTTTATATAGAAGAAAGTGACTCCATTTAATTTTTTTGCGTAATGTATATAAGAGCATTTAGTAATATTACAAATTATAAAAGATTTAGTAATATTATAAAATACGCGATTTTTACGTTACATGTAAAAAAATAAAAAAATAAATCATTTGCGCACATTATATTAAACGTTAGAGATTTCTAAGTTTAAATTTTAATTAAGAGTATCTCTATTCGATACTGTGTAGAGATACGGAGAATGCATTACAGCGATCCGCTGGTGTTTCTTTCATTAAATGGCTCGACTGCATTCACAGCATTGTAGAGCTTAATTACTCTTCAAGCGCACAATCTACCTCGCTCCATTTTCATGTTTACAGTCCGGTCGTATTCTGCAATTAGCGATGGTCATCAGATTAATAACATTTGCGAGATTCGATTGAAATCAAAACGTGCTTGGATTTGAAGTGTTTAAGTATGTTTATAAACGATGTTTAAACCAAAGTCGATTCGGAAACAAAATTGAGCAGATTCATTAATTCTCCGAAAAAGAGACGTAATATTTAAATTGTATGATATCTAATCGTCTGCTTGATTAAATATATATTTCGAATTATTTTTTGAGTTTCGTACACAATTATATCTTCTATTTACGATAGATGAGACATACTCTTGCAAATAGATGAAAAAGCTCTCTCTCCATCCCTCTCTCTCAGAAAGCCGGGATGTCTTCTTTAACGCAGCTATTGTTTGTCAGTATTATTTACATAGAACATATAAATTGCATCTAAGAGCTAGTTACGTAATTATCTTGTAGCACTTACAGTTCCCACAGAATTTACGCGGGCGATTTTGCATAATGGACGTTTTATACGAAGTATGAGCCCGAGCTGTTCTCTAACAGTTTGGAAATTCAACGAAAGTTTACTATGCCAGCCCAGACCGTGTAACTAACATACATTGCAGCGCGGAACAATGGATAGTTAGACGTTCTCCCGGTCGTGTCAAACATTTGATCTTTAATTCTCTTCGTATCGATCGGCGTGGAATTATTTATACACGAAAAAGTATCTTTGTCGAATACCTACATCGTTGTTGCGATTCGTGAGAGATACAGCGCTTATTTTACATCGTTACTTATTGTCAGTCGCACGTCCAGTATTGTGCGATAAGTAAAAGAAAAGAAATAGGTGTATAGAAAATAGTTTTTTTTTAATATTTCACGATACTGTTCGATGGATGCAGGCGTGTCCTGTTCGCTCTCTTTGCATATGTTAAAAGACGGCTTTAAAACTGTCCGCGCCTCGCTGCCAGTAAAGCTTCGTTGTAGCCAGTGTTTTCCTACGTCGGAGCCAACACCGACGGTCCACCCTCACGACCCTCGCTACCCTCGTACACTTTGAGGCGCGTGTGCGCTGCGAAAGTAATCTGAGAGCTCGGTACACAAGACTCTCGCTAGATCCGTCTCATTCATAATTTACAGGATACTGGAACACCAGAGAGAACCGCCATTCTCGCGTTTCTATGTACTCCTGTCCGTCGAGTACCTAGCCCTGTCTCTTGCATTAACTCAATCGCTCTTGCGTCTTATATTTCGCAATTTATTCGGAAACGTGTATTACAAGAACATTTTTATTAGCGTCATTATATTATTTTGCAATAACTTTTGTTTTACTCGGAGAAATTATCAAAGTACGATTGTTAATTTACTAGGTATTTATTTTATTTATTTATTTATTTTTTTTTTTTTTTAATATAAAAATTTATATTTTTTTTCTCTCTATCTTCACACTGCAATAAGTTTATATATTTGATGTTATTTGTACTTTTAATTTTAATCAGTTTTGTTTTTCTCTCTATCGTAAAGAGAGAATGTTATTATTACGTTTGTAGATATTTATTACTGCACAGATCCTACAAACAATGTCGGGCTAGATTTTATTCGCTGTTTATTTGAGTTTATTATTATAGAACATATATTTGTTTTTTTATAATAATTCTTTTTGACGTAGATTATATAAATTTAAATTTTTTTTTTTTTTTTTTTTTTTTATTATGTTTGTAGATATTTATTACTGCATAGATTTTGCAAATCATATCGGGCTATATTTTATTCATTGTTGATCTCAATTCATTACTATAGAGCATATAATATTTTTTAATAATTCTTTTTGAGATAGATTATATAGATTTATATTTCTTTTTTTTTTTTTATTATGTTTGTAGATATTTATTACTGCACAGATTTTGTAAATAATGTCGGGCTATATTTTATTCATTGTTGATCTCAATTTATTATTATAGAGCGTATAATACTTTTTATAATAATTCTTTTTGAGATAGATTATATAGATTTTTATTTCTTTTTTTTTTTTGTTTCAAAATTTTAAATTAATTTATATCTCTAAATTAAATTAACTTTAAATTAGTAACAATTTAGCAGCAAGTAAATTTCTACGAAACATGTTAATACAGTTCTAGATTTATGTTTGCATGACCCAGTAACATTCTTGCACGCTACCTCTGGAAAGAACGTTCGTTATATCCTTCCGTATATACATATAATACGCGAGGTGAATAATAAGAGAGGCATGTACTTAATAGTAACATAAGAGTATAAAAAATGGATAATGAGTAATACTCCAATTTTCATTTTGTTTATTGGTATATATATTTTGCATTATTTTTATATACTGATAAAAAATATATAATTTATATAACGCGTTCTTCGACTCGGAATAGTTTCTTCAGAATTTGATTTTTGCCTTTAAACATATGAAAAATATAATTAAGTTAATGTTATTGTATTTAGTAAATTGTTACGCTTCGTGACACAGTTTTATAGGGTATATTATATAATTATTGATATGTTTGATATCGTGGATTTCGTCAGGCGTCTGTCTGAACCACAGAAAATCGAGACGTAGATTACCGTGACCGAACCTACCGAGTCTGTATATCATTAGCGACAGCGCGGGCATTGAAATTCGCTTTGACGGAAATTGGGTAACGCGACCACTATCGTGCCATTAAATACCAGAACGTAGCTTTGCGTGCCATGCCAAATGTCGCAGAGAATACACTACTCGATAAATGATAGTACGTGGAAGCAATAGCGGAGATAATGATGTTTCTCTGATAGCGTTATCGCGATCAAAGATTCTTATTCTGCAATTTCACCGGTCTTTGAAACTTTCTCTGTGTATCTCTTCCTATTACTTTATAGATATTTTTTGTATTAATTATGTGAGTTGTAATGATTACACAAGTGTTCATTTGAATAATAATATTATTATCATCAAATAATAATATTATTATCATTAATAATAATTTATTTTATATCATATACACTACGCAAAAAAATTAAAGGGCCACTTTCTTCCATATAAAGAAGGCCAATTTTCAAGTAGTTGCAACTTCCTTAAAAATAATTCATAAGATGAATAAAAAAGCGTTTCAAAGCTTCAAGTTTCTAGTTTTAGAATCTTTAAATGAATTTCAATTCTTTCTACTTGTTACAAAATTACATTATAAGAAAGCAACGTCTATTGATTAAACTATTTTTTCAAAAGTTTGTCCAAGAATACCGAATTAAAAAAAATCCTATCACGATTTCATTAATTGGGTGTTAAAGACCAAAGTTTTAGCTTTAATTTTTTTTAAACGAATCTTCTATGATTTTTTTCGCCAAGATACTCATTATTAAAGCAAAATTTCAAAAATCATTATTGGACAAACTTTTGAAAAATTTGTTTAATCGACGGACGTCGCTTTCTTACAATGTAATATTTTATAACGAACAGAAAGAATTGAAATTTATTTAAAGTTTCTAAAACTGGAAACTTCAAACTTTGAAACGCTTTTTTATTGATATTATTCCGATTATTTTTAAGGAAATTGGCCCTTTAATTTTTTGCGTAGTGTATTTGCAAACTATAAAACTATAAAATAATATAAAAAAATCTATTGTTTCGTCACGTGATATACGATTCCTTTGAGATATTTGCGAAATTTTATTTTTATCACATCGCAATGGGAGACTGGAAAATAGAACACTTTGCTATTTCCGTGTAAGATACAGATAGAGTATTCCTCACAGAATGTGTGAATTTCATCTTTATGTGGCAACCGAGGGATAAAATTTCCACTTGCATTCCTAAAATTAAATTGGACAAGATCCTGTTATTTTCTATATCCGAGCGACTTACCTTCCATTCCGAGCAGCCATAGCGCTTCTTATTTCGGCTTCCGGCATCTACGCTACAGGAAGCGTTCCAGCGTACGCTTTAAATAGCAGTCTCAAGCCGATTTAATTACGTACGAGACTTACGAGACAGTGTGCGCGAACTGTAGTTTCTTCGTGTCGTATACAAGACAGAGACCTTCGCAGAGAAATTTAATTAGTCAGATATATCGGACGACTTGCCGCTTGTCAAAACTCCCTTATCGGACTGTCTCCGTCATTCTGCCTTTCGTCCGTATGTCGTATTGTCGTTCGAGTTCGGATTTCTCGACAGATTGCGGACGCTCGTACAAACTGCTCGGCTTGTTCCACTTCAACTAAGCGACATCGATATGCCACTATCTTTTGACGACCGAATATCTAATAATAAAAACATAATGCGACGGGCATCTCGCATTATGACAATCTGTGTTTTATCCATTTGGAGTAAATGGTCTGTTCGTTTATTCGCATAATCTTCATTTTCTTCTAGTCTCTCGAGTAACATAAGGTTTTTTTTTTTTTTTTTTTTTTTTTATGATATTAGAGATGATTCGACTGAATCCGCACAGTTATGGGTTCTTATCTACCATTTTCGTTCATTGTAATCTCTTTTTTAAACGGTGGACATTTATTTTTGATAATTCTGACAATCTTTTTTCTAATATATGCGAATCATATTCGATAAGAAAATTAATAAAAAATTGCCGTCAAATTATGTTCGTCGCAAAAATGTTTCGCTGGCGATTCAACTAAAAATTTAATCACCGGGATTTGGAAAAAGAAAGGCAGGTTTTATGGCGTGACGTTACATTATATCATATATATGAGACGTCTTATTTTGAACGTGACAACAAAATCTCGCGCGCGATGCAAGCGTTCACGATGTTGTATTACACAAGTATGATAATCCGCGCGTTATACGCATACATATACATGTGATATAACGGGATAAAATTTCAAGTATCGGCTGTAATTTCTCGATAGTATCATCCGTGGTCGGAGATTATTTTTTAATATCTTTTTCTTTTTAATAGCTATATAAAATAAGATTGGAAGTTTAACGGACGTCATTAAAGAATTCTAAAACGAGCGTCAAATAATTACACGCGGTTGCAACGCGGTAGCAACTAAGGGTGGAGGGAGGGATCGCGAGTGTCAAAGTTCCGTAATGATTCCTCTCCTGACGTGGATAAAAATTGCAACGATCTGATAACACGCGTTCGATGACCTAACCCCCGTAAAACAATCTAATTATAATCTTCCGCGTGCGAGCGCCACGTGCGCTATTTGCATAGCGTGTATGTACATCACATTATTAGGTAATAAGTTGATTATTGATCGCATTTCGATTATTTAGCGACCCAATTCGAAATGCGTAAAGCGAACGTGTGCGACGGCCGGAAATGTCAATGACAGACAATATAGTTGATTGCCGCGTATGCCATTTTGCGTCTTTCACGAATACAAAATCTATTCACTCAATCAGCGCAATCTATTTTATTTATCTTGAGATCTATATCATTTTCACGATGATCGAAGCGTTCATGAAATGTGCTTTTGCGCGCTCTATTTATAAACGATATATATCGAGTTAAGACATTTTTGTTTCAGCGACGGTCGATTGGTAGAAGGCGATCAAATATTGGCGATCGATGGACAGCCTTTAGACTCGAACATCTCTCATGAGCAGGCGATCTCGATTCTTCAAAAGGCCCGTGGTCTGGTTGAGCTAGTCGTAGCAAGAAGCACCCAAGGTAATTGTCACAATCTTGCCAATTCGCTTAAGCTGAGAAAATTGAAATCGTAGTTTTTGCAAAGAAGATGTCGGATAATAACTGGACAAAATATTTATCATATAGAATAGTCAAATTATTCATAGATTAATATTATTATATCATAATAATTAATAGATATAAATCCTACAGTAAATATTTTGTCTCATTCTCCATTTCTCCATTTGAATTTGTTTGCAACAATAATTATATTCTTATTCGACTTGTATATATATATATATATATATATAAATTTTTCAAATTTAAATTTTTTCGTTTAGACATTTTCTCTTTGCAATCTTTATAAAAATAGCAATGTTGTGCATGTATTATAATTAGAATAAAATATTGTTTACAATCAATAATAGTTTATCAGCGAATGATATAATTTTGATTTTCATTGAATTTCCCACATCGTGCAGAGTTAAATTAGTTTGACTAACTTTTTTTTGGCTTGCTCACACATTGCATATGGAACAGAGCAAACTCGTGCTAGATTGTCTATGCGTGTACGCGATGCGAATAACGCAGTCGCTTTGCGAGAATGTCGCTTACCACAATGTTAACTTTTATTATTTTATACAATGGAATTTCACAAATATGTTAACAATTTCGTAGTTAAGTTAATTCGAAATTTGAATAACATGAACTCTTTCATGACAAGCGTTAGTCTTGTATATTTTCCATTAATTTGTTTTTGAAAGTTTATCAAAATTAATTTTTTCACCTAACAAACAAGATTGCTGTTAATTATTCAAAGGTTAAATAAGAAGAACTTTTTGATTGTTGAATAGACATTTAAAAACTCTGAATAAATTGTCTAGTTTAACACTAGTAGAAAAATTACATATCGACAGTATCAATAAAAAATCATAAATGCAATTGTAATTACATTTTCCAATACAATCTTATATAAATTATATACTCGAGAAAAACATTGCAACTCTATTTTATGTAATTTTTTTTCTATTGTAAAATTGACACAAAAAATCGTATGAGTCATTTTTTTTGAGAAGATACAGTTTTGCGCAGTTATATTTTTTAATTTTTTTGTAGTAGTGATATATGATATGTGCCATGGTTGAAGGGGTTAAATAATAGACGTAACTGTATATACTCTGTTGACAGATGGTGGAAGCTCTTTGCAAATAAATTATATCATGATCTATTTTGGTACCGATAGAAATCATATATTGGCAAATACATTTTTTAGCATTTTTAATAATTGACAATTATTTTTTAATGCTATCTTTTACGAATAGGGCTCTCGAAAAAAATGGCGACTCTACTCTGTGATTTTATATCTAATCTATTATTCCTACTGTGTACAATTGATACACAGAAGAAATTGTGATACGCAAAAGAAAATTCTATCTAACAAATAATTTTTCTGAAAAGTTGTACAATATTTTTCATTGGTTACCGTCGATATGATATGGATCTGTTATGCTCGAAGAAATAAAATAATGAGCGGGAACTTGGCGTATTTGCTGTTGACAGACGTTGGGAGCTCTTTGCCAACGGATGAATTGTCCGGTGGTTCGAGTTCGACAGCGGCCGCAGGAGCAGCGTCGTCCATCGTCGGCGGCGGCGGCGGTGCCGCTGCTGCGAACAACCAGACAAGTTCCGACAAGGATCAATCGGTGTCAGCGTCGTCCACCATCGTTACACCTGGACCGACCCCGAAGTCAAGCCAACCGGCCAGCACCACTTCGGCGGCGACCCCGACGCCCACGCATACGCCAACACCCACACCAACCTCGACACCGATACCTGGAGGCCTCGTTATCGAAAGGAGTCCCTCCGCCGTCAGCGACGCCTCCAAGAGTGGCTCTGACATGGTGGTAAGGCGCTGTTTTTTTTTTTTTTTTTTTCTCTTTCTTTATTCAAGATCATCATCATTATCTTTTAGAATGGCCTTGTCTTTTTTTAGAAAACTTGTGACGCATATACTATAATTGTTTTTTTGATCTTTAATATTCTTACATATTTACATCCACTTTTTAGTAATATAATATTGATGATTTTTTTTTAACACTGTAGATGGAGTCGCAGAATATTAATCGTTAATAGTAACTTTAATATCTGTTTGATTGAAGGAAAATCCAGTCGGAGATTTTTTCGGGCATTAAAGTATAATTTGAATTTGAATAAGTATTTTAAATCTTATTAAAATTTATAATCAACAGATTGTCCTAAGAGAGTGTGCAGAAATGGCTAAATTATAGATATTAAAATTTCTCCTTATACATTTTATCTCCGATTTAACAATTCAGTTCTCTCTCTCTCTCTCTCTCTTTCTCTCTATCTTTTTTTCTGTTTTTTCTGCTTCGTTGAAACGAAAAATCCCGGGATCTTTCCTCTTCACGGAGACTATTGTGTTGAATACTTTTCCATGTAAAAGCATGTTCTTCATTGCCTCTTAATAAGCGTGCTCCTCATCTCTACAGTCTTCTTATTTTATCCTGTAGTTATAGCCGGGCTTTCACGAGATCTTATGCAGCAAATTTTACAAAGTCCCCCTCGGACTCTCAAGTACTACGGACCGAAAGAAATATTTACGCTGGAATCGCTCGAGTGGCGACACGCCGATAAAATCCCGATCAATAGCCCTGGCATAATTGGCCTCATTTAGGCACCCTTCCACGCGACATAACTTTTTTTATTTCTCTTCTAGCTTCTGCCGCGATAATAGGAATAGTGGCGGGACTACGACGGAAATAGAATTATTGGTATAGCTTCGCCGGCATCTCGAGGCAATACATTTCTCGCCAATAATATTTATCTTATATCTACTCTTGAACATCTCTCGTGTGTGGAGAGACGTTGAGTAGAATTTTTCTATGAAATATTATTATAGCTTTTAAGATGTATTTTTAAAAGAATATTCAGGACCTTTTTACTTTTAATTTCTCGTCTTAATTTCTTGTCTGTTGGATGTACTTTTAACAATTTAATTAAGCAGTTAATGAATATGCAATAAGATGCCTTCAATTTTCTCTTTTTTAATATCCTATAATAATTTTATATTTACGAAAATTAATATTAATATATTACCCATCTCAGAAAGCTAGGCAAACAATATTGCCTTGTTATTAAATTAAATTAACATTATTATATATTCACGGAAAAAATAATATATTAATATTAACATTATAAAATAATATATTAATATAATAACATTAACTTGTTACATGAGCGCGTTTATTGAATATATTTTGAAGAGCAAACAGTTAATTCTAAATAGTTAATTGCTGTATTTTATTCGAAATTATTGATTGACCGAGAGAGAGAGAGAGAGAGAGAGATATTTTCGATCAACCGTTGAACGAATGAAACGAGTAGCGATTCCTCCCAATTTCTCGACATTCGATATATCTAGATCAAATGGTTTTTTTTCAATTGTAGATAAATTGGGCGCCCATTCGCTTTTCCCTCCCCGCCCATTCGCTTTTCCTCTCCTCCTGTCTTCGGGCGCGATAACAGCGGCGGTGGGTGGCTGCGACGGAAATAGAATTATCGGTAAAGAGTTTCGCTGACGCCCCCCTCTGGGCAATACCGGTTCTCTGCAGGCAAGGTTTGCGTGATCTTTAAAATTTATCGTCCATTATCGGCGAGAAACTGTGGAATCGTTTATTCTCACAGCGATGCCATTTCGATGGAACATTTAATCGTAACAAATTGACACTTCCTTCGTCCGACTTAAATCTACGATTTGCTGTGTGTGGGCTTTCAATGTTACGTCATTAATTTTTTTTTGTTGTTTCGCATTAATTTTATCCGAAACTGGAACGATATACAGCTTAACACACTTCCCGTTGCTCCAAGTTTATACAAAAGTCTGTTGTATATTATATTATCGGCGATATATATCGGTTAACGGTGAGAGCGATCATAAATAACGCGAATTGAAATGGAATTGAGGACGAAGCAGTTTTTCAGGCATTTAAACCGAATGACTTAAAATATTAATTCTTTTATTTCATATTTTTGTTTTTCGTGAAAGAAAATTACGACAATTATAGAAAACAAAATTTACACAACATTATGATTTTTAGTATTTATAGGTGTTTATGAAAAACATAAAAGATTTAATATTCATATCGGTCAAATTGGATATCACACATTTATTCATAGCATATAAATATGATTTTACCAGTGAATTTTCAAGATATTTGATCGTATACATTTATCACTGTGTTTATTTTTCTATTGCCATTATGCAAATGTCATGTCTACTTACTCGATTTATTGGCGAAGGTCGGCGACTCTTTCTCGGAGATGATAATAAGATTATAGACGACAACTTCCGGTGTTGTTAATAAAGGTCGATCAATGATAGAATTTTACTCTGCCAATTATATATAGATGTATTATTATCTGCTAAATCTGCATTACTTAAATAAAATACATTTTTTCGATTTTTTATCAACGCAATGTTTTATCAGTCGTTACAGTAAACTGTCTCTTGTCTCGTATATCTGATGTTTCTCTGAAATTTACCGATATAATATGTAATTTAAGTTAAAGATATAAAACGGTCTCGAGTGACTCATTTTGTATTTTTGTTAAAAATATTTCTTATTATTTTATCACAAAAAATATATATCTAAGAGTATAACTACTTTTTTAAAATTATGTGGGATAATGAATAATTGTAGAATTAATTAAAGTATAATTAATTAAACTATGAAGTATTGCTGGAATTTATATTATTCCTCTCGCTTTTTAAAATAAGATTGACAGTAATAAATATTCATTAATACATTGATTATTGGTTTCTTCTTCCGTTTTTGCGACGAGAAAAAGCCAAGTCGTGCCAGAAACGCCCCCGCGGAGTTTTACCGCTTATCCTAAAATTAATTTTGGGCTGTAAGAGAGAAGCGATTATCGAAGAGACAAAGTTCGAGCCGAATAACATCTTGTATCATTAACGACGCGACTAAAGTCCGGGGCGCGTGGGTCGCCACCGCCTATCTCTTTCAAACGAATTTCCTGCTTCGCTAAGCGAGCTGCGTGTACGGTTGCGTGTTTAATCTTTCATTAGTGAAAGTACGCATACATGCCGCGGGCGCACGCGCACGTTTGCACGACACCCGCAATGTAAATCACCCTCGGCCTTGTCTCTCTCCCTCTCCCTTTTCTCTCTCTCTCTCTCTCTCTCTCTCCTCCCCCCCTCTCTCTCTCTTGGTCTCTCTGTTTCTCAGCGCAGTTTCCGGTTTCGATCTGTGTGAGGGTGAGAGAGAGAGAGGGAGAGAGAACATGGATTTTCGACTAATACTATGGTCTGCGTATGTCCGCTTCGTTCTACATATATAGGTCTTTGTTTGCACGGACCAATTACCGGATCATAAAAAATTTATCGGATCGACGTTGTAACGAGCCAATAACTCCGCGTCCTTTTAATCCGAGAAAGAAATGTGACCGCCGGTAAAAACGTTTTAATTAAATCCGACCGATTGTCTGGTGTGTGGGGTGTCGCTCGTAATAAATTGGAACGCGTCAGATTTCGAAACTTCGCCTCGTCCACCATTTATGATTCTTCTCGTCTCTTCTTCATATTTTTTAAAGCATTCGGCATTTTTCAAAGGATTATTCCACAAATAAATGCGTTTCTAATATCGCACAATTAATAAATCCCATTAATTTTTCGACGATTACCACAATATCGAAATATTCGGGGAGCGATGAAAAATTGATTGAAAATCTTGGTTATGATTCCTGGACCTAACCACCCTCGGAAGATATTGTGCCCTCTGTAAGAGCTCTATCGGAAATCGGAACATCAATATTAAATAGCTCGTTAATTGTGGCTGTGGACGATAACGAAGCAAACTCTGGAGAACCAATCAAATTTAATGACCTAATATATATTGCCAGCAGAGATTAGTGCGTTTTTGCTTGTTGTCGTATTGATTTTAAACAAAAATTATAAACTGTTGGTTAAAAATTAAAAACATCAGGTTTCAGACATTTAAATCGAATTACTTGAAATATTAACTCTTTTATTTTATATTTTTTTTTCGTGAAAGAAAATCGCGATAATTACACAAAATTTATACAATATTATGATTTTTTAACATTAAAGATGGCAGTAGAGAGCAGAATATATATTGTACAAATCGTTATAATGACGACACTGAAGCTAAATTAAAATATAAGAATATAATAAAAATAAAAATATTTGATATAGTGTGATTATGATTTTTAATATTTATAGGTGTTTATGAAAAACATGAAAGATTTAAATTTATATCGATTACTTAGCATGATTTTAAGATTTGTAATAAAAATACAAACATTATATTTTATATTTTATTTATTATATTTATATATTTTTAAATTATAAATACTTTCTCTTGTATTTAATAACTTTGCAATTGTAATCAACAATTTTAGAGTAAGAAATAATCGAAAATAAATAAAAATATTCCAAGAAAGTTTCAAGGTATTTTAATAAGACAGAAAGTCATTTAAATTAAGTTGGTTTTTACGTGAGATGTTGACATGAGAAACAGAATTTCTCATTGTTAGCGAAAAGTCTCAAATAATCTTGTTCATTTCGTTAAGTTCGTTAAAATATACCACGATAGGGTGCATGCTGTGCACCATCATTACCCTTATTTTCCATCGTACTTTATCTTCATTATTTTTCTTTCTTTCTCTTTTTTTTGTGATATATGCAGTTGTTAGAATTACAGATGCGTACGAAGGACGAAACATATTTCCCAAAAATACATCCGTAGAGAGATTGCTCTGAAATTTTTGCAAATGAATGATGTTACGGAATACATTTGTGCTTTGCATTCGTCATCAAAGATAATCTTTTATTAAAGATAATCTCTCTTGCAATAAAAAAAATTTGCATTATGTATATTCGTGAGAGGTAAGCGTATTTTTGGAGCGTATAGTTATACTACTGATGATTAATCTAAATTTAAAATGAGAAGAAAGAAAAGAATGTCTTTTGTTCTCTCGTATTTTTTTTTGCGATTAATAGATGTTAGCTGATTGTAATAAAAATTCAATGTAAACGTGAGATCTTTTCCGACAATTTAGATTCCATTATATCGTCCAATTGTTCAAGAATAAGGTGTACGAGAATATTATTAAAGGTCTTTACGAATGGATCTTTAGACATCTTTGCGCTTTTTTTCTTTCACAGTTGAATACGGAATGGGCTCAAGTTGAAGTGATAAATCTCATCAACGATGGCAGCGGTCTTGGATTCGGCATCATCGGCGGACGTAGTACCGGTGTCGTCGTCAAAACCATTCTTCCAGGAGGGGTTGCCGATCGCGTAAGCAAATAAGAAATTAATATATTTTATTTATTTTTTTTTTTTTTTTTTTTCAGAAACAATTTTAAATTTTCGAAAAGCTAAATAATCTTGTAAATTTCTTTTTCCGTGACATGTACGATAAAATAATTTTTTGCATATCTAACAATCATTGTTAATTAGAATATATTATAGTCTTGGCATAATTCTTATCGTGGACTAGCTCTTAACAAGTAAATTCCCTCATTAATCACAAGCTTAACTTTTGATAAGTTGCTCACTTAATCATACGGTGGCGTCGCGTGCATCTTGTATCCTTCCCACGCTTTCTTTCCTTTCTCGTATACTAAATTTCTCACGCTACATTTATTCAAGTCCACGGTGCTCGCGAATATAAATCTATGATTTTAATTTTTACATATGGCACGCGTGTATTTCAAGATATTTAGAAACGGACGGGGAAATGAGAAAGATCCGGAATATGTCTTTGCCCTCCGGGATAAATAGCTGCGGAAATTAAATCGCTTCTTCTCGCATTGTGTGTTCGCAGGATAATCGGCTTCAGAGCGGGGACCACATATTACAGATCGGCGATGTCAATCTCCGCGGGATGGGAAGCGAGCAAGTTGCCGCGGTTTTACGGCAATCGGGCACCCACGTGCGACTTGTTGTCGCACGACCTGTGGAGCCAACTTCCCCGGATTATCAGGTACTTTTATTTACGCAATCTTTTTCTCCTATCTCTTTCTCTCTCCCTCCCGTGTTCGGGATCACGACGACTAATTATTGGCGATATCTCTGGTCTTTTATTTGCTCCGAACGCCCACATCGTAGATAAGTAGCTTTAATTATCAGTCGACTACGTTATCATTAACGGGTTTTTATTTGCTTTTTTTTTAAAGACCACTCAGAAGCTTGGAAATAATCAAATAAAATATAAAACACAAGATATTATGATTAAAATTAAAAATATATATTTTTTGCAAAATTAAAGCTCCGTGACTTATATTTATCATATTTATTTTATATTTAGTAATTGAATTACAACTTGTTCTCGACTTTTGACTTGATTTGGTAAAATAGACATTAATATAAATTTAGGGTTGAAATTTAATTTATTTATTGTCTAGTTATGTAATTTATTTATTTGTAATTATAAAGTCTAAAATTTACGAACAATTTTTGAGTCTGTGTATTTACTATTCGCTGAAAATTTGCAATGCACTCTTTGCACAAGTTGCATTCTTTCTCCGTAAGAATTGTGTAATCCTGCTCGCGCTGCAGAAGCGGGGATTTAAAAAAATTAAGTAAGGATTTAAAACTCAGTCGACTCACGCGAAACATTTCTACAACGTCACATATTTAAAGTACTCGAGTTAGGGGTGTGCAACGCAAACCATTAAATTCCAATATGGGTGTTCAAGATGTCCGTCGTGTCCGGAGATTGATGGTACGGCCTGGTTCGCGTACGTCATTGTCAGAGGTCAGTTATATGCGTACTATCGCGAGTTAGGGGATCTGGTCGCAGTTCACGCACGAAATTGTGTTAAATTGCAAACCATCATGACGATATATTGCTGATTCGGCGATGGCGGACTGCGATCGATATCGGGGGGCGGGGGAGGGGTTCATCAACATCCCAGGATCTCGCTCATCTTGCGGAAAAATTGTCAAAAGTGAGGAAGTCCAAGTTAAAATTTTCTGATACTTTAAACAATCAGATCTAACATCACTTTCTTTTGACACTATTTACCTTATAGTTTTTTTTTTTTTTTTTTTTTTTTAATCGAAAGCTTTTTTTAAACCTTTGCGTGAGAAACTATTCGCTTATATTGATTATGTGAGATACAAATTATCAAATCAAATCTATTAAAACTCTCTAAAATCCATGAACGTGGAAAAATTGAAAAGTAAAAAATAGAAACAAAAGTTCAACCCTGGAAAATAATGAAACCGTAGAGGAAAATGTATCGAGATTCTCGGAGCGGTTACGTATCGCGAACACGGCGACTGAGAGAACAAGTCGTAATTTAGGGGTAATAAATAATATACTCGGGTACTTTCGTATATGCGTGATGGTTCTATTATTCCAAAGCATAACCGCGACCGTCCCGAAATGGACGAACTCTCGGAATTTATCATATGCTCGGAGAGTCACAGACAATGGAAATTACTTTACTTCCGCATATTAAAATTGAAAATCTACCTAGGGCCAGAATTGAGTTATCTTTTTTTTGTAACAAATAAATTGTTTAGAATTCGACAGAGGATTAAACGATTAGTTATCATGATCAAGTACCTTCGTTTATGCCTATTTAATAATAATATTCTTTAATTATTCAATAAAAAAGAGAGAGAATAAAAAGCGTCACTTGATGTAATTTCTCGCGGATGATTGAAAGGGAAAGAAACGAAATCGAATTGTCCCGTCCTCTCATTCTTTTATACGAGACTTTTCCTCTTTTTTGTCAATTCCCTGAGAGTTTAATGATTAATGTATGGATGATTAATATGATCGATATTCAATTGACATTTTTTTTTATTTTTATGTCGATGAAATATTTATTTATTAGATAAGGAAATTCTTGTATACATCTCTCTCTCTCTCTCTCTCTCTCTCTCTCTCTCTCTCTCTCCCCCCCCTCTCTCTCTCTCTCTCTCTCTCTCTCACTAAATCTCAAATATAATTTTAAAAGATTTTAACGATTTTGTAATTTTCTTTCGGCCTTGTATGCCATTCTGGATGTATTTAAAATTCGCGATTGTTATGAAAAATTGTATCATTAACTTTGTTACATTTTATCAGAAATATAGAAATGTATATAGAAAGTGATATATATATATATATATATATATATACAAGGCGTTAATACACACATATAAAATATTACCACATACAAATATTATTTAAATAATTTTTACAATATCTTATGTTTTACCCCTAAAAGATATCATTTTAGGAGATTACTATCTTTTATGATGACGTCATTAATATCATCAATTATAAAAGTTTTTTTTGTAACAAATAAATCGTTTAGCATTCGACAGAGGATTAAACGATATTAAGGGAGAAACGTAAAATCTAATAAATCAACTTTTGGACATATCAACTTTTAATTAAAATAAATCGAATCGTGTGCGTTACATGTGCGTGGGCATATTTGTGGAAACAAGATATTTCATTATTCATTCCTCTGACGAAAGCAAATAAGGGTGGAAAATGTCGAAGTGCACCCAACTTTCCTCGCTTCCAAAGTTTAAAAAAAAAGCCAGAGTTGCCACGGTCTTTCAATTTTTATCACACCTCTGATCGATATTTATATCCCGCTCCGCGTATAATTCCGTCAGCCATTCTTCACGCGAATATTAAACAGCCAGCGACCTGTCTGCTCTGCCACTAGCTACGGAATACACAAACGCTCTCCCGGTGAATTTTTTTTAAAGGGTTATAACAAGCCGTCCCCTGATACTTGTCGACTTGTAAATATCACTTGTTGAGACCTGATAAAGTTCCCTTGTGGCCTGTCACGCTGGTGTGAAGTGAAGTGCGATAAAATTCGTATCCGCGTAAAATGATCCTGATGCCTGTAAAAAATAATAAAAACGAACATTGAAAGTAAAGTATTAATAACCCGAATTTGAATATTCTTTAATCTTTGATAGATCATACAAATAATCGAGCAAATGGCAGGTAAATTTTTTCTGTCTATATGTGTATGAAGGTAAATATTAATTAATTTTTCGACAAGTAGAGAGAGGTGGAGAGAGAGAGAGAGAGAAAGAGAGAGATTCGCCTTTAATTACGAAAACAAGCTTAAAATACATATACAATGTATATCACTATTATTCCATGACGCACAATCCCTCTGTAATCTCTGTGAGAAACTTCACAAAATTTACGGAAAAAACTGGCTGTAGTTAATGTTTTATTTACTGGAATGGATTGAAAATTTTCATGCGGTTGGAAATTCAAAAGCCTGGAAAATACCCCTGTTGCGCGGCGGTATAGGGGTCGCATTTTAAAAGTTGCATTCATTTTTATATAAATCCGTTCCCGGTGGGAAAAACAGAGAGAAAGAAAGGAAGAATCGAAAAGCGGAATGCATAAAATTTCTCGTCTCTGATATCTTTCCAGGCTCTCGGCAGTCACGCCCCGATCGTCCCTACGAAAATCCTGGGGGATCCGGACGAGCTGGACAGACATCTGGTGCACAGCGTACCAGAGAATTACAATATGCGACATGTGCAGGGGGGTGACACGAGCTACGACAACGGTTACATGTACTCGCAGGAATCCGACATTGAAATGCACGTGAGTGTGTTGCCAGAGAAATGGCGATCGTAATTTCGCGTTACGACTTCGTTTTCCTCTCTCCGTCTCTCCCGTCTCTCCCTTTTTATGTCCTTCCTCAGAAGTCAGAGAAATCATATCCTCATCATCGGAAGAACCGCGAAAACGTAGAACAATTCTCTGCCTCAGGCAAGACCCGGTCTCATCATGGACGTGGTACGCAACCCAATGCCAATTGGAGCGATGCCAGTTATACCGGCGGTGCCACTTCCGGTGCAGCTCCAGGATCTACCGGTGCTCACTATGGAGCCTCTCGATATTAATTCACTGCCAGAAATGGAGCGCTTTACGGTCAATCTTACCAAGGATATTTACGGCCTTGGCATTACTATCGCTGGATATGTTTGCGAGAAAGGTAATGGACGTCCACAAATGAAGAAGAATATTTTTACTCGGAATGTTTTCGACACTTTAAACGAAAAGCTACATGTGTACATATATATGGAATGCATTTGAAATGTCTGGAGAAATATAATGGCGCCGTTGACACAATTAGATCGAATGATCAGATTCTTGCGATTCTGTGAATAAAGATTTTTCGTTTTTACAGAGGAGCTCTCTGGTATTTTCGTTAAGAGCATTAGCGAGGGTAGCGCGGCCGATTCGAGCAAAATGATCCAAATAAACGATCGTATAGTGGAGGTAGACGGGCACTCCCTGCAGGGTTACACTAATCACGAGGCTGTCGAAGTATTAAGGCGTACGGGCCAAACGGTGAATCTTTGCTTGGAGCGATATCTACGTGGACCAAAGTTTGAGCAGCTTCAACAAGCAATCGCCGCGAGCGAGTTAAGACTACCTCAGCCGAGTTCCCCGTCGATTACGAGCCTACCCAGTTTTCCCATGAGCGCGGTATGTTGTCCTTCGTCTAAGTTTAATAATCGGACATACTTTAGTAATAAAAATTATAGAATATCACTTTTTTAAATGTTTGATCAATTTTATATATTCATTAAAAGCTTTACGTTTTAATTTTTCTTTTGCTCAACATAAATTTTATGTGTAATTATAAAATTTAGAATCACATTGTACTTATTTATAGTGTGTAAGTTATTAAATTTACCTTTGAACTTTTTCTTAGGACGGAGAGACCACTACTGAAATAGAACCGGAAGGCGAATCTCATACCACGGTGGATAGCGCGATTCTACAAGAAGGAGAACGTTTAAGAACGTCAGACGAGCAAGATGAGGCAACTAATGTCGAAGCCTTATTGAGCGATCCATCGAGCGAACTTACGCCTCAAATTCGTGCGGCTATCAAAGCGAAATGGCAGAAGATTGTCGGACCCGACACCGAGATAGTGGTAAGTATCTCGCGCAATTTTATGAGATCGAAGAGAATGAAGAGAAAGAATATCTTTTTCGTTTCTTTTTTTTCTTTTTTCGTTCAAATAGGTCGCCCAGCTGAAAAAATTCGCCGAAGGTAGCGGTCTCGGGATCAGTCTAGAGGGAACAGTCGACGTGGAGAATGGCCAGGAAGTAAGGCCTCATCATTATATACGTTCGATCTTACCGGAGGGCCCCGTTGGGCAGAACGGCACCCTACGCTCCGGCGACGAGCTACTTGAGGTTATCGAATTTCCGTATCTTTTCTTAGCCGAGCTAACTCTATAGAGCGTTTTCCTTTCAAAGCTCTCGACGAAGAGCTTTCTCCCTCTTTCTCAAACTACGTCTGAAACCGATACTGCATTCTTTTGAAGGTAAACGGCTACCGCTTATTGGGCATCAATCATATGGAAGTGGTTAGCGTGCTGAAAGAGCTACCCATACACGTTCGTATGGTTTGCGGAAGAAACATCGCCTCGCAGGATCCGCTTTGTCCCATCGACACCGCTCAACACCAGGCTGCTTTTCAAACTAGAGTGAGTATATAGAGAGATTATACGGCGTCGCGCGTTGTCAGTAGAGTTCTGCAAATTTAATTCACTATCGATTTGTATCCGTCCTAATTTGTATGACAATTATCCGATTCGCTCGAGACCTTATCCATATTCGAGTCATCCAAGTTATCCAACATTATTTATAACAACAATTGAACTCCCGATTTCATGTATTGTGATAGAAAGCCTTCTAATTTTAATAATATGTTTTTAATTGTTTTATTAAAAATTTGTTTTATTAAAAATTTTTTTGCACCTGTTTGATCTAAAAGATGGGCTTGCTATTTGTTATTCCCGCTCGTTATCCAAAAAATTTTTATAAGCACTTTATTCATTGAGTATTCACTGACTAGGGTAGGTGGGTTTAACAGTGATATCGTCAGAATGTCCGTGCAGAACTCTAATTGTCAGTCGCCTTAAGTCGCGCTTTAAAAATCGCCGCGAAAACCTGTGTTGTCTCGTAGAGCATCCTTGGCGGGTCTCTGCAGAACTTGTTACCTACAATGGATCGTCTCGTGAAAGCGAAGTCGGACGGTTCCTTGGCTTCGACAACGACCACGGCCACAGTGACTGACGCGAGTCTAAACAAAATGAAATCGCGCTCGTTGGAACCTCTGACCGGTCTGGCGATGTGGAGTTCTGAACCACAAATTATCGAATTAGTTAAAGGAGAGAGGGGCCTTGGGTTCTCCATTTTGGATTATCAGGTGCGAAATTTTTTTTTCCGGAACTCTTCGCGCAATTTCGATAGAGGAGAAATGAAGACTTATAATAATCATCGAATTTATTTTCCTTTTCCGCTCGTCCGGTTCTAGGATCCAATGAACCCCAACGAAACTGTGATAGTAATACGATCGCTCGTGCCCGGCGGGGTGGCACAGGTCGATGGGCAGTTAATACCGGGCGATCGGCTTCTGTTTGTGAACGACATCGGATTAGAGAACGCAACATTGGACCAGGCCGTGCAGGCCCTCAAAGGCGCCCCGAAAGGGACCGTTCGCATCGGCGTGGCCAAGCCGCTGCCAATACCAGACAGTATTGTCCAGGTGAGCGATCAGGACGATCGAATCGAGGCTACGAGAGATAGAGACGCCGTGGCGACAGTTTCCTCAATCGTAGATAGCCACAAACAGAGGCGGGAGTATTTCCGCGAGCGTAAGATTAACGTGACCGAGCCGCCGCATATGGATTTGATCGAGGGTTTGAAGCATCAGCACAACCTCGTCAAGTCTGAGAGTTTTTAACTAAATCGCTCTAATCAGGATAATAGGCTCAAGGCTCTTGCCTCCGCTAAATTTCATCGCGGTTGTTTGCGTGTCTTCGAGACATATGCACAATCGAAATCATACACGCAATATCGAATTACCCATGGTTCACTTATGTAGTCGATGTGTTCCCAATTTTTAACATTTACTCATAAATCAAATAGACGTGCGCACAAATTTCAATGCGTATTTCCTAACGAGAGATTCCGTCCATAAATAATCGTGAAATAATCGCTGCTACATTTCATTAATATACATACTGAATACGACATTTATATACATATGTTTGAATATTGTCGAGTAATGAGCATGAAACATGTCCCATCTTGTGTGTTGAAAATCATCAAAATTTATAAAATCGTTTTCTGTATATTACATTTTCGTTTTTTTTTCTTGTGTGCATATATATCAGTTCGTCGTTTGATGAAATCGGCAGAGTGAACTTTGGAGAGAATAATTGGCATTGGCATGGCGTTAAAGGATATTTTACTATTTGCCATTTTTGTGCGATTGCTTCATAAAATACCAAAGCACAAATTTAACATATTTATATGGAACAACAAAATGTTGGATTGTGTTGGAATTTTTTTACGCTGTCGTAATTCGCAGAAAGTTTATTTTATAAGCTTGCATGACGTAGTTTGTTTTATGTTAAGTCCATTGTTATATTTATAGCATAATTATACTTTATAACAATTATTGCGTTTACTTTTTTAGATATTATTGTAAAAATGGTATTTATATATACGCAATGACTGAGTTTTTTTTAGATTAAGTCTATACTATTTTTTATAATATTTTTTTTGCGAATTGCGGATTTCGATACGGATTAAGTATATATTATAATATATTTTGAATACAATATATGTTAATATTCATCGCAGAGATAATTTTATCTCGCCGAATTTTTGAAAGCGACGCGTACATTAATATTCATGCACCTATCACAGTGCATCAGGTTGCGTTTAATGTGCTTTGCATCTCCAAACTGTGTTAATCTGTGTGTTTTAAGTTGATTACCTTTTATTGTGTTTCCCACCACTATCATCAAATATTTATATCGTGATCATAGCACAACGCGAAAGACGTATTGTTTTGATAATCGCGTAAGACTGCAATTTATTATTATGCGATGTCGGTAGCTACAATATCTCATTTTCGTAAATACCTCGTTCATATATATTAATTTGACGAGCAACATATACTATATGTTATTTGCGAAGGAAGCAAGATGTAGGTAAATAGAAATTGAATAGAAATTGGCACATTTTGACCATTGGATGAATTAAATGCAATTTATACGTTGAATAAAATTTTACGATGCATGCGTACATCAATAGAATATCATACATGTTGTTTTATTTCGTTTGTCATTATCCATTTGTCAGCACTTTGTCCTTCATTCATTCCGTTTCTTTTATACATGTATTTGTCAATTTTCCTGTTCATCATTTGTGCTTGTTTCGTCGTTGATTTAATCGTTTGCTTTTCATTTCAGCTTATTTACGCGTGGCACATATAGTTCATTTGTAATATATACTTTAGCATTAATATAGCTACATATATATATATCTATATATATATATATATATATATATATATATATATATATATGTATGTATATACTTACTTATATACCTATATAGTTTTTTTACGCCGCGTTTTCGTACCGTTGCAAGCGGAACATCCATAAAACGGCCGAATAAAAACGGCGAAGCCTGATATTTTACGAGCGTACGAGCGGACCACCCTCGGCGATATTCCGAGGCATGGTCAAACCTTTTGAATGATTTATGCGATACCTTCGGATGAGATATACCAGCGTTACTTTGACGGCGTATCTTTGACGAGCAAACCTGTTCTCGCTTGGTTTCGTTCGGCTCCTGGCGTAGGGGATCACGCGCATCTCCCTCGGGATGCGCTCCAGTTTTAAGCAGGGAGAGAAAGCTTCTCTCTCTCGTGCGGAGAAAAATAAAGTCGAGGGGAGGATCCAATTTTGGAAATCCCTTCGCGCGTGATTTGTAGTTCCGGAATTGCTGAGCAGGACATTTGAATTGTGTTAAAGTGTATTAAAGTGACAACAGTTGCGATAACGCAATACGCGCATTTCGTATTTTTATGCATTTGAGATAAAGGCGAAGAATTAAAAAAAGAATATATATATATATATATATATATATATATGTATATTTTATTAAAACTTTGCAATTTTTACAAAAGAAATGCATCAATTTTATACCTTTTTAGGTTTTAAAATTATATATATCGTGAAATGTAAACCAGTTAAAAAATCAATTAAACGATTTAAAAAAAATAGGATTACATTAATATTTCTTTTATATTATACAGACAATTATAAACGATTCGGTCAGGATAATTGATAATCCCATGCTCTGCTCCTGTACAAAGTAATTCAGTCATCATGAGATAGCCGACGAGTTTTCGATAGGTATTTTTGCGCGGTGAAAGACTCGGGTGGAAAGAAAACAGGGAAAAGAGAAAGAAAAGTCAGACACTTTTGGCAAACGTGAGAAGTGTACGAATGTATCTCCGGTTCGGCGTTGCATCGTCAGCGCCAGGAAAAGAATGGAGAAACGATAAAAATACGGAGAGAGAGCGAGAGCGAGAGAGAGAGAGAGAGAGAGAAAGAGAGATGAAAGAGACGGTGTGAAAGAGAGAGATTTTCGGTAATAGCGCTCGGTGTTTACCCCGCGGATGGGGATTTATATTGCCGATCATCAAACTAAGTAAGTACAGAACAAAACGATTGTAATAGTGAATGAAAGTTGCCTGGTAGAGAGTAGCTGAACAAAACAACTTTATTGCATAAGACTGACTTCTCTCACATACTTTCAAATTCTTCCGAACTCACGAACACACACAATATCGTACTAGTGATCTTTGTTTAGCAAGCTGCAAATTCGTTTTCGAAGGAATTCTGTTTCTTTGCGTATATATTATATTTGCCATTTGTCTCTTTGCAATCAGGCGAGAGTATGAGAGAACGAGAGAAAAAAAAAGAGCAAAAGAGAGAGAGAAAGATACATATGTATTTAAAGGAAATAGCTTTTCTCTCGAAAATAAGAATGCAATGTCGGCCAAAAGTATTGCATCATTTATAGAAACGGAGAAGAGTCGTTACTTTTTTTTTTTTAATGAACAAAAACATTAATATTAGCAAATTGTTATATTTTATTGCTGTCATTAGTTGTTATAATTTTTAATTTTCATAAGATATTTTAAAGCATAAAATATAAATTAATAATATTTATGTTTTTGTTCTCTAAAATAACAATCTTCTTATTTCTATAAATGATGCAATACTTTTAACTGATACTATGTAAAGGTAGAGAGAAAGGAGATGATGTCAGAGATAAACGAATAGGAAATGCGAACGTGAAATATGAATGTGAAAGAGTGAAAAAAGAGTATTAAAATTAAAGAAGGGAAGAGACAAGTGGCGGAGAGTGAACGAGAGAAATTGAGATGAGAAAAATCCGAGTGTGAAAAGGAAAAAGCGTGCGAGAGAGAGAGAGAGAGAGAGAGAAAATGACTCGAGCCAGCGGCAAAGTAGTCTGATAGTGAGAGAATATAATCAACAAAAAGAAGCAAAAGAGAATGAAAAAAGAGGGGAAAAGAAAAAAGATCAGAGAAATTGAGAGAACGTATAACGAGGCAAGTAAAAAGATCAAATTGAATGATATAAGTCTCTCTTATTATTTATTTTTTTTTTTTTTGTTTCTTTCTTCTTCCAATTGTGTCGCCTTTTCCTTTTGGTGTCTTCACAAACAATCTCTTTACAACAATTTTTAATCGAACTCTCCAAGCAAGCTCGTATTGTCAAACTTTTCGCCTTTTTGTAGAGCTCTACTACCATTCCACTACTACTGTCTACTCACTGGCACCTTTCTTCACTATTATCAAGAGGCTCGTGTGGGGATCGATACGTACGTTTACTACTTACTCGCAACCTGTTTATACCTGAACTCTTCCGACCGCCTTCCCGATACTCGAACGGGGCGAACGGATGGTACATAATCCTCGATGTGGTAGCCGCTGGGATATCCGAGCCGCAAGTTACGTAATAAATCGATTCTCCTCCAGGCTTTCTTTTTTCTTCACCGCTTAGAACGTGAAGCTCTTGTTATTATCTTTGAAAACCGCGTCTCGAAGGCACGCGAAAGTCACAATTATTATTCTAATTATGTCATTATTATTCTTATATATGATTATATCTCACCGTTTTATTATTGTTATCATTTTCCTTTATTTTTATTATTATTATTTTATTATTATTATTATTATTATTATTATTATTATTATTATTATTATTATTATTATTATTATTATTATTATTATAGTTTTGATGTGCTATTATCGTTGTTGTTACTCTATTCCTTTCCTCACTGTGTGCGTAGTGTCTGTTGCGAGCTTTATTTGCGCAGCTGCATAAAATGTTAACGCGTGATCTTCGCACATACGCATAACGATAATCCATAAAAGTTCTTCCGCTGACGCGAATGCTAAATGCAATCTTAGACTACCGGGATGCACGAAATCCAAATTTCTCCTTCGGTCCTTTCGTCCATACTCGTTTTGGATCAGATAGACAAGTTTAATAGTCGCTGCTCTTGCAAAATAAAACAACCTTCTAGAGCTACCTAATGTGTTACAGCATGCTCGCAATTTCTTGTGCTTTAGCAGGCTATAAATATTTAAAAATATTACATGTAATTTATTTATTTATTTTTCTCTAATGAATTTACACATACACACAAGACCATATGTTGAAATAAATGTTAAGCGATTATAATTTTAAATTGATGGATATTATACTTGAAACATTCGCTGAAAATATCCCCTACGAAGCTTTCTTGTCAAATTGGCTATTGCGTCTCTTGTCAGAGAGATTATACATCTCCGTTCTTCATCATGCGACAAATACAACGTAATCCTGTTGTAAATATAGTGTGAAGAGCGTGAAAATTTTTCATTGTAAACTTTTTTACGACCCAACACATTGGCAGCATAAAAAGTAAAAAATTGATATGAATATAAAAAAATATTATTAGAGATATTAAAAAAAAATGCATTTATAAAATTGTATAAATTATAAAAAATATTATTGGCTCATATTAATAATATTACAAAGAATGTTTATGTGCTTAAACATATATAAGTTAAAGAAATAAAGCTTTCCGAGATCGTACACGCGAATCCTTTTCAAAGTTCGTTGATGTGTTCTTAAAGAAAAACTGAGAGGAGAAAAAGTCGCGTAAGTTTTCACATGCTTTCCTGTCATAGATGATGACGAAAGTTGACAATTTGCGAATATACAATTCTCCACACGTTTATCGTAGCATATGGCAGTACGACGATTATTATATAAGTCGTGCTTGTTCTTATCGAAGCACCTGCGCCAGGTGTACCTGTCAACCTTCGCTCGTGCAACTTCTTTGCCCACATATCTCTCTTTCGCGCTATTATTCTTATTATTATTGCAAGATATAAATTTTGCCTCTCTATATATTCTTCGGTGCTACCATCCGACTGTTGCCTGTGATAGATACACATTTTACGAACTCGACTCGTTCGCTGGGAAAACGAGGTTCGACTTAACTTGGAAAGATTTATTGTACGAATATATTTCTCACAAAACGTGAACTTTACTTTACTTTCGCAAAAGTTAGAGAAATTGGGCCATGTTTGTTAGTGATAGACGTTCTATGTGTAATATAGAAAAATATGTGAAAGAAAAATTTGTCATACTTTTTGACATATTAATTAAACGCACTGGAATTAGTTTTTCTTTTTACACATGTAATTTCTATGTAAATTTTTATGTAAGACTTTTTATGTAAAATATCAAGAAATATATATATACACGTGGCATATAAACTTTGCATCTCAACACTTATACATCTTGTACCACATGAATGTAAACTCGTCCTCCTATTCCCATCGTGCGTTTCGTGTGACACATTAAGCGCACGTAAAATTAAATTCTCTGTTCTTTTTAGAAACGCTTTCTCTATGACAGCATTCTTTTCCCCGTTTTTCCGAGATGTGAGCATTCTTTGCGTTTTACCTGTTGTGTAAAATGCGCAAGGAAAAGATGCGAAACTGAAAAGAACAGAGCCGTAGTCACACGTTAGCGCGCTTCGTAGAATCTAGCGAGAATGCCGCGTGATAAAAAATCTATTGTCGAAAGTACCGTAAGTCACATGTCAATGTGACAACACATACACCACGTGTCTTTCTAATCACGATATTTCTGTTTTTATTTTTCAGAGCGAAGCATAAGCGCCGAGGCGGATGCACATTTCCGATGCGAGTTATACGTTTACCGCAGTTACCGACCAAAAAACCAAAACAGAAATAGAAAATAAAAGTTACCATGATCAAGCACTATGTCCTCGTTTATGTCCGTTTAATAATAATATTCATATTCAACAAAAAGAGAGAGAATAAGGAGCGACACTCGATGTAATTTCTCGCGGATGATTGAAAGGAAAAAAAACGAAATCGAATTGTCCCGTCCTCTCATTCTTTTATGCGAGACTTTTCCCCTTTTTCTGTCAATTCCCCCAAGAGTTTAATGATTAATATATGGATGATTAACATGATCGATATTCAATTGACATGTTCTTTGATTTTTATGTCGATGAAATATTTATTTGTTAGCTAAGGAAATTCTTATATACATCTCACTAAATCTCAAATATGATTTTAAAAGATTTCAACGATTTTGTAATTTTTTCGGCCTTGTATGCCATTCTGGATGTATTTAAAATTCACGATTGTTATGAAAAATTGTATTATTAACTTTGTTACATTTTATCAAAAATATAGAAATGTATACTGAAAGTGATATATGTATATATATATATATATATATATATATATATATACAAAGATGTTAATACACACATATAAAATATTACCACATACAAATAATTAAATAATTTTTACATGATGTTATGTTTCATCCCCAAAAGATATCGTTTTATGAAATTACTGTCTTATAATGATAACGTCATTAATATCATATCAATTATAAAGCTTCAATTAATTCCATTTTTATGCTACGAATCTTACATCTAGAATAAATTCTACGTACAAATACTCGATATAAATAATTTCATTATTTGAAATCGATGAGAATTAGACTCACTTACTTGTTGGATAATTTTGTTGTTGCACATTAGCAACGCTTTATTATTTTTATAAGGATCATAACGCTGTGTTAGAATAATATGGATGTTCCGTAATGCAACGGGTACTCAGCACGAATTCGTCATTGTTAGCGACACTATCGCAAACTGCATGAGAGAGTTGGATGAAAATTTCACGAGATAGAATATATCAAATTCTAAATGACATAGGTAAGTCTGCAATTCTTTCCAATAGGTTGCTTTAGTAAAAATTCATATTATTTCTATCGTAATAATATTTATATCTTACATATTAATGATTGACAAAAATAAAAATATTTTTATGTGTCTCGAAGAAATCGATTGCTTTTCAAGCAGGATTCTTATGCGAGCGTGAAAAATTGCATGGCAAATTCTGCCTGTCAATTTTTAAATACTTATGCAAAACGATTTTCAAAGTCTTTCTTTCGCCTTATTCCGTGGCGATTGAATAATAATTCCTTCGTCACTCGAGCGAATTAATCGTCACTCGCTGATCGAATTACTTGATTGCCTTGAATAGGAACGAATCAAGCAGCAAAGATGTTACGTAGCGATTAAATTTATTGAGAAATTGAAATTTTATCTCTCTACGAACGATATAAGAATTTCTTTTAGGAATACAAATGTTAGCACATATTTGAAGACCATTATAATTTTTAGTATTTGTGAACACCATTATATTTTAACTTGCTTTATATATGTAATTTTTGTTTTCTAATAACAATCTGCTGTAGTATCTTCTTATGAATAGTATCTTTTTTTATTTCGTATATAAACAATAAACAGGAATGAAGAAAACATATAAGTATTTTAAGAAAGAAAAAAAACTAACATTTTACAAAGCTTATAATTATTTAATCGTAGATAGATTTTATATGAATATCTAAGATATTACTTTTGCATTGATTACCAAGTGTTTACTCATTTGTTTTTTTTTTATAAATCTTTTTTTTATAAATCTTGCAACATATTAGCTTTTTCTCGATACGATCAAATTATCTAAATGCATCTGACGATGCTTGTTTTCGATCTAATTTAGTTAACTGCACGCACAAATAGAAGCACACCTTCAGTAAATCGTGTCTTGTGATTCCAGCTAAACCTTTTTCCAATGTCGCTTTAATTGTATAATCGATACTTCGTTCCCGATATTGACAGCGAGTTATTTTGATATCCACGCGTTATCCTCGATATTAGCTGGATGTATTGTTGAATCTCCCTATATATTTAATAAATTGTTTCTTCTCGTGATTATAGAGCGAAAATCGCAGCCGATATTATACGACGAAGGGTTACATTGACGTTCGCGGATTTCTAGACAATCCTATTTGTTTGAAACTATTTTCTTAACTGGATTATCGGTAACGAAGAGATTACGAAGCAGTTCGGACAGCGCGATGAGCGCAGAATTATTGATTCTCGCGATGACTTGTCACGTTATTTGCACTTGTAGTTGCTATAGTACAGTCTTTGACATTTTGCAACACATTCAAATTCGAGCATGTGATATGTTTACCAAATTAATTTCACATAAATTAAAATTCGTAAATGCACATACATACATGAAAGAGAGAGAGAGAGAGATTTGATTAACATATTAATGCAATTTGAATGCGTAGAAATAAAATTATACTGTTTCAACATTAATTATGATTAATTAAAATTCTATGTCATATTTTCACAACTAAATATCTATTTGCATAAATCTTCATCAGAGATATGTGTATTTGCACGAAAATATTCAAGCCACGTAATAGATATCTATCGAATTTCGAATAAAAAAATCTGTATCAATTCTCGCGCTGTCTCAATTATAATGACGTTTTGTTCGATCTGAAAAAAATGATAAATTCTTTTTTAAGTATTTGTAAGCTAGTTCTCTTATCAAACGTAGAATTTAATGTGAAATTGTAGAATTGATATTTATATACTAATTGTTTAATTCTTATCTCTTTTGGTCATTTTCTGCGCTGCTTACTTCCATAGCAGAAGGTGACACCGAAGATGAAACGAAGCAAAAGCTTTCCTAATGAGAGTGAGACGACCGATCGTGTGACCGAACTTGAGGATCTGCTTTCCTCGAGATCAGGTATATCTTGGCTCGATGAATTTTACAAAATGCTTTGTTAAAAAAAAAAAAAACGAAAATTCGAAAGCTCTTAAAAAACTTAGAATCGCACGATAATTAGTGTTTTCTTATGCCATCAAGTTTCAGCGAAATCGATGAAAAATCTGTATAACTTGATTATTAATCTGTGTTATTCGAACAATCAATCATTATTTTACAATTCTACAGCCTCGTATATTTATTACCCGATCGCGTCAACGTTGCATTGTTTTCAACAGAGAGAAAGATAGAGTCGTATAAATCACCTCCATTCAATAACGAGTACATACATTCTCGAGTACACGGACGGTTCGGATATTACTATTGTTCCGGAACGAGGATACGTCGCGCCTTGTTTCGCGAGACACTATTATAATGTGATTTCTATACCAAGCCACCCTTCCCTTTCTCTGACAGTAACGAGATCTCTTTCCGCGGCGCGCGCAAAGAGATACGTCGTACCGTGGCAATTTGCCATTAGCATTCAAGTCTGATGTAGGAAACCATTAATTTTGGTCTTGCAATTAGATGGACTTGCTTTATAGATGCCATACAAAAGCGCGCTGCGCTTTAATACATGGCACGGTAACATGCAAATAGCTTGCCGCGCTCGAAACTCTCTTCCTATCTGAGCAGTAAAGTTAATTTATGCGAAGCGGCTTATCCTCGTCGACGATAGCGATCGAGAAATTTCTCAAAGACGATTAAGCATAAGATTCGCGTAACTTAGATTATCGCACAAACTTACGTCAATAATTTTGCGTCAGGTGTGTGAAAAAAATATATTCACCAAGATTATCTACCGCTTGTAGGTTTAAGTGAAACGTCAACGAACAAACCGGAAGTTGACGAAAACGAGGAGGAGGAAGATGAGGACCACTGGAAGGATGCCTCTCCGGTAACCCCGATCTGTAGTCCACGACGACCTCCCGCCTTAGGAAAGATTCGTCATCGGGATAAACAGTCGCCGAAAAGATACGTCGACATCGATAACGACGTCGAAATCATTCACGAGTTCTACCCCACTACTTCCAAAACCATGCACGAGGAGACGAGCATCGTCTCGTACGGTGGCACGATAATCATGGAAACGACGAGGATACCCAGACACACCAAGGACGTGACAGGGAGGATGGAGAAGGTAGCGCCGAAAGTAAAGTTAAAGAAGCAATCGTCCCTGGATTTAGAATCGTCCCGCGTGCCTCCCGTTCAGGAGGAGCCGCTTTCCAGTGCAGAGGAAGCATCCAGGATCACCACGACTACAAGATCTCAGCAAAAAGCAGATCAGGAACACAGAAAGAGCTTGAAACGTCACAGCAGCGTGGATTCCGAAGGGCGTACGTCTACCTCGAAAGAGACGTTGGAAAAGTCTGACACGTCATCGGAAAAGGGTGCTCGAAAAAAGATATTCACCGAAAAAGAGGATGGTAAGAAGCGATCGAAAAAGTCGGGAAGAAGATCTTCCAAGGCTGAACGAAAATTGGAAGAAGATTCGTCGGAGCGGAAATTGGAGTCGCTGGAGACCGAGGAGCTAAAGAAAAAGGACGGAGAGATTTATCGGCGATCGAGAGAAGAGAGAAAGAGCCTGAAGGAGCAAGAGTGTATCGAAAGGGTGACGGAATTTTTAACGAGGCACAGTATACCCCAGACTTATCCTGACATGAGCGTTGATCTTGAAACGGTGGAACCGTTGGTTTCTGAAAAGATAGACGAGCAACGAGTCAAACGTCCATCAGTTATTATTAAAGACAGAGAGACTGCGAGTCCATCAACGATAGTCGAACCGTCTGTCGTGCCTACAAAAAGAAAAGGGAGCCTGAAGAGTGTATCTGAAGTGACGAAAGAAACGAAGAATTTTCTGGAAGACTCAAGAGTAAAGGACACTGAGGGATCTTTGGAGAGTAAAAAGCGGCCAGCATTGGAAAGTGCAGTCATTTCAGACGTTCAACAATCCGAATCGACCATTCAACAACCTACAAAGCGACCCAGCTCGTTGAGAAAAAGGAGAGACTCTTTCTCCAGAGAGTCCTCGAGAGAATCATTGTTGGAGGAGAAGAAGGGTGTCAGGATCCAAGAAGACGTTCAAGAGATCTTCTTTGAGGATACGAGCGAGCAAGTGAGTGGATTTTATCATTTTCTAAAAACATTTATTGTTTGCTTTAGCTATTTTTATCTTGACAAGCGTATAACTTTTGCCTCTTTTGTGTGCCAGGTCGATTTGTTGCCAGAAGTTCAGTTGGTGACCGCTAGAATTATCACTGCTGAAGAGGCATCCGCGCTTCGCTTCGAAGAGGCAGTTACAAAAATCGAGATTCATTCCCCACCGGAAGTAGCCATTGTTGCCGAAATGGTTAAAACGAAACTGACGCGAGCCCCGTCGCCGGAAATTATCGACGTATCTTCGTTGCAGCTACCAGCATTGGCGAAATCGACTTCTGAGAGTACTCTGACAGAGAGCAAACCTGACGCCGGCGAGGACCACAGGGTCTCTGTCAGAAATCTAAAGCCAGAGATTCTTTTGGACCTATCCAAGGTTTCCGATAACGGCAAGGAAATCGAGGAGACGGTCGAGGGTAATAGAGACATCAAGGAGAGGCGACTCAGCAGAACCGGAAGCGAAGGCTCCAAGAGACTGATCAAGAGCGAAAAGCAAGAACAGTTCCCTTTCACAATTGGCAGCCTCGCGCAACCGGATCGACCGGAACTGACGATTCTCCACGAAGGTCCAATAGAGAGAACGGCAAGTACCGGAGATATTACGGAAAAGATTGCAATGGAAGACGCGAAAAGAGGCAGTATTACGAGGTAAGAATTTCTGGCTTTTACAATAATTTCACAGAGTCGATATACTTGCGATATTATATTTAATTATTAGAATTAAATTTTATATATAGCTATTCTTTTTCAAAATAGAAAACTACACTACGCAAAAAAATTAAAGAGCCACTTTATTCCATATAAAAAGAGGCCAATTGTCAAGTAGTTGCACCTTCCTTAAAAATAATCAGAATAAGATCGATAAAAAAGCGTTTCAAAGCTTGAAGTTTCTAGTTTTAGAATTCTTTAAATGAATTATAATTCTTTTTGTTTGTTACAAAATTACATTGTAAGAAAGCAACGTCTATTGATTAAACTATTTTTTCAAAAGTTTGTCCAAGAATACCGAATTTAAAAAAAATCTAGCACAATTTCATGAATTGGGTGTTAAATAGCAGAGTTTTAACTTTAATTTCTTTTTTTAATGATTGTTCTATGATTTTTTTTCGCCGAGATATTCATTATTAAAGCAAAATCAAGCTATTGACTTTAAACTAGACGCTTGTAACTAGTGAAAAAATAATCCTAGAATAATTAATTTAAGTTTTTGAAATCTACAAAAAAACTTAACACTTCGGCCTTTTGTACGAGTAATTGGAATGCTTTTTATTTGTAAATGTTGTAGAGTTCATGAAAATTTTAGCGTTTTTTCATTAACTTTCATTGATTTAAATAAAAAAAGATAAAAGTGCAATTTTTACTTGATTTTTAAGTAACAATTACGCTTTAAAAATGAATAATGATTGAAAAACCGATAGGAGCATTTTAAAGTGCTAACTTTTCTCTTTAAATTGTTTTTTTAATGATTATTGTACGATCATTTTTTCACTAGTTATAAACGTTCAAAGTCAATAGCTCGATTTTGCTTTAATAATGAATATCTCGGCGAAAAAAAATTATAGAACATTCGTTAAAAAAAGGAATTAAAGCTAAATCTCTGCTCTTTAACACCCAATTAATGAAATCGTGCTAGGATCTTTTTTTAATTAGTATTCTTTTGAAAAATTTGTTCAATCGACAGACGTCGCTTTCTTACAATGTAATTTTTAACAAATAGAAAGAATTGAAATTCATTTAAAGATTCTAAAACTAGAAACTTCAAGCGTTAAAACAATCTTTTATTGATCTTATTCCGATTATTTTTAAGGAAGTTACAACTACTTGAAAACTGACCTTTTTTATATGGAAAAAATTGGCCTTTTAATTTTTTTTTCGTAGTGTATATCAACTCTGATATTTTTCTTTCAATATAGAAATTTGCTAATATTGATTATAAAAAATTATTATAGATGTAACATTAAAAATAAAAAATAGGTAAACGACTGTATAATTTTTGATCGTCGAGGATAATTTTGCACATTATACGAAAGTAAAAACAAATCTTTTCCATCTTATTAAATGTTCGATTATATGTACATATATCGAGAGGAAGTTTTGATGATTACGGAACGATGATCGATTGATGTAGCGCAAAAAGAAGGCCAAACAATTTTGTTTGCAGTACCGCAAATGTGCATGGTCTGTCGATCGAATTATAAGTTCGAGGAACGTTGTCGCCCGAGGGCTTCGAACGTCGATTTGCAAACAATATTGTTTACCTCCGCAGTTTGTCGCTCCCGATTAGGGTTGGATTACACGCATGGCCATAGAAACCCCGATGTGCTCGTACAATTTACTGGAAATCTAGGTCGTCGTTAAAATATATCGGAGAATACGTATCGAAAATTCTATCTCACTGAAAAAAATTATCATAATATGTCAGCATATGATTTTAAATCTATGTCAGAGAATATCCGAGGTACAGAAGAAATTAAAAAAAAAAAAAAAAAAAAAAAAATTATATAAAGAACAGAAATAGTAGAATCTCTCGATTTTATATTCCAACATAAATCTTAAATTCGTCACAAAACCACTAAAAGTACATGCAATTTAAAAAGGCCAAATTATTTCAGATTTATATAAAAATAACTTACGCTGAAAAGTTAAGTAAGTTTGCATTTTAGTCTACTTAAAAATTCTGTTTTTCAATTAATTTAATAACATGTTCTCTCCACCTGTTATTCTGTAAAAAAAAATCGAGCATTTGTTCAATTAATCGAGAGATAAAATGTAGCTACAAAAATGTCTTCTCTTAATTCTCCGCTTTCCCTCTGCATTGCTTCTTCTCTAGAAACTTTTTCACTGCCATTTATATTAACGGTGCTACAAGCTTTTCGCAAGATTGTGGGAGTTACACCCACGTAGAAAAGCACTTACTGCGGAGTGCTATTTTTTTATAGGGCGCTCGGATTCACATTGGAATTTCACGCAGCGCATGCGACGTTACAGTCCAAAGTACGATGTAATATTTATTTTCTCTTCGCATGTCTGAAATAGTACAGTAGTTTTTGCTGACGAACAAATTCACTCGTTTTGTATCGCGATTTTTACATTTTACAGTTACTCTGTATAGTTATTCTCTAATAATAATATAATTAACACTAAAAGTACCGAGCGGTTTTTTTACTGTTTCGATTTTTTAGATTAGAACCTATTTTTTTTAGATAGGATTCCGAAATTTTGTAACTTTTCATCAATTATTTTCTTTATTAAATGATTGATGAAAAATTATATTTTAAAATTTTATCTTTTACACAAGACATAGAATATTAAACTAAAAAATAGAAACGGTCAGAAATCGCAGCTCGGTTTTAGTGTTAAATGTAACTAGACCTATTAAAAATTACATTCATCCATATCAAAATTTTACTTAGTTTTATTAAATTAATATAAATCCGATAGAAATTTAATATTTTCATTAATTTCTACATCTATTGTTGCATTATCATATTTAAAAAATAAGTATAAATAATTGAGGATAGATTGAAATAATCGAGGATGGATTGAAATAATAAAAAAAAGTGGGGAGAAATCGATAGACAGACAAAGTTCAAGTTTGATTTCGGAACGTAAAGTAGACAGACAGATGTGTAAAAGGAAGGAAATTCCGAAGGCTTTTAATATAGGCTGACGATGTTGATGGGTGACGAGAAAAGCAGAATAAGCAAAATATTAGTTTAAAGAGTAGAAAAGGATGGAAAGAAACCGATATGGCACAGCAAAGTGGAGACGGACAGCTGAAATCAACCAATGTTGAACGCAAAGTGATAGAACGCCCGACAGGAAGGCCAGAAGCGCATCAAAGACGCAGATTGACGTAGTTGTAAGACGCTGGGAAAGAGAGACGAAGATTGTGACGTAATAAGCGGAGAGGAAAAAAGCTGAATATGTGTACGTGCATTTGCGTCGTGAGACGAAGAAAAACGACCTCGGCTCGCGAGATGGAGAAAAACTGAGATAAATAGACGTAATGCATTTGGACAAAAGGCAATGGATAATAATCCTAAGAAGAAGCTGTAAAATAGAAAAAGACAGCGCAGTCTCGACGAGACACAAAGGATTATGTGTTGTAAAGAAGATAGGAAAAGATAAAGGTATTCGTTACAAAGAAGCAGAATTACGAAAGGAGGCAAAAACGCGTGAGCGAAATAAAGATGCATGGAATTGCCGGTGGTCACAGAAAGATAAAGCTGAAGAAAGAGAAAGGAGAGGGAAAGGACGGAAAACCTCAGCGATTAAAAGAAGGACCTGTGTGATATAACGAGAGCGGAACGACTCGTTGCATAGAAAAAAATAAATGCATAAGAAAATTGACAGTTTCAGTCGAAACTTATGTCTTCTCATTTATATGAGTCTCGTAAAATATACGAACAAGTCAGAATGCATGTATTAACGTGAATACGTACAAACAGAATTGCGTATTTAATATGGAAATTAAAGAGGATCATCTGTCAAAAGTTAATACATCCTATTTTGAAATTCATAAATTTGACGTTGCAGAAAGCCTTTTAAAATATAAAATTAATATGATATAAAATATATAATTTAAAAATATAATTTAATCTCCGAATCGTAAATATTATCCTATATCGGACCAACTTTTTACAATAATTGTATCATGAAAGCTTTATAGTGTCTCTAGTCAAAAATTCATGAAAATAAAAACTTTAGTTTTAAAGAGTAAATTTCTTTAATCCAGAAATTGATTATTAATTTTATATTTAAAAAATTCACTTTGCACACAATGTCAAATAAATTTGAAAATTCATAAATTTCGAAATGTATTAGATGTAATAATTTTTGATACAGATGATTTATGAAGTTCCTCTTTAAGTCACTTGTTTTTTTTTTTTTTTTAACAACTGGTGAACACAAACGAAAAGAATTCTTCAATTAATCTTACACGTAAACTTTTATAAAAATTTTAACTGTAAACTTAATTATATATTTAAGACTTGAGAGTTAATATATATTGAAAGTTAAAATTGCAAAAGTTTCTACAGTGCGAAAAAATGTGTGCGGTGAACTTTGACCTACAAAAGTATTGTTCAATTTTCGACGGAAAACACCAGCAAATATTGAGCCAACGTAAAATCAGCGTGAATATATGAATACATGTGTGAATATGAATGTTTGAACGTACACAATATATGTATACGAACATGTGTTATTTTCCATTAGTTGACGGACAACTAGTGCCAATTGTATATGACATCATTTTCGCTAGTCAATTAAGCGTCCTCCATCGTAAGACACTTTAATTGCACTTCAACAGCAGTTGTTCTAGCTTTTATCCGTATTAATGTTTAGAGTTGTGACGTGATTTCAACATTAATCAACGCCATTTTCTGCATGCGTAATAAAGACGCTGATATTTGTTACGTAAGTCTTGACGTAATCGTCCGTTAGCTTAAGCCTCGTTAAATATTTTCTCGACGTTAAAAAAATGTCAGAAGCAGAAGCTGACGGTAATTCCGATTCTGTGGAACAGCATTATTCAGTGAGAAGAGGATACGATTATGAAGAAAGATATCAAAAGAAAAGAGAGCAACGCGGCTTTTACCGCGCTTATGTTGCGTGCAAAAGGAATTTGTACGCACACGCGTACGCAGAATGAGATCACATGCAAAGACAATACTTGTACGTAAAAGTTTCTTCATGGACAGTGCTTCTGTTATATACGCATGCGTATATATGTATATATTTTGTATTTTATAAAGATTGCAATTTACTACTCTAATTAAGCGACAAGACAATCTTAATCTTCGTAATATTGTTACGGTTATCGTTTGAGAGTAACGTTGCATTGTGTACATTCAGTATAATTGTGTAATAATCACTGAATAATTAGCCATTGTACAAACAAAATCTTGCGACAAAATAATTACGTTTATGTAATTATTATAGAAATATTTATAATCAAACTGAAAACAAAAATATTACATTCTTTGCATGCGTTTGTATGTGAATTTCAAAAGTCAGATAATTTTTATATATAAATAGAAAGGTCATTTCTTTCTCTTGTGTGCAATAATTTTTAGATTTTAGAGTAAATTAGATTATTAGAATAATTTAGATTACGGACTTTACAGGTCTAGTTAGCCCAGGAAATTTTCGCTTTCCGCGTAGAATCTCGCCAGTTACCAATCTCGAAAAAATCGTACCGTACGACTATGGAACCTATGCCGTCACTTATCGAAAATTGGCTCGACCGATACGAGCTGTTCAGATTACTTCTCGGACCACATACGCCCACGCACACATATACACATGTGCACATATATGTACGTAATACATGCTCCTACATGTGACTTTCCAAGCACGTACGTTACACACACCAACATTGTGTTACGTTTTGGCGCGTACGTACATATATACATGCGTGCGATCATCAAGATACACCTTTACATCTGTGCACACGAATCCATGTATATATATACAGGGTGTCCTGTAATTGGAGAAAAACTTGCTAACGGCATAGATTCTTGAGATCATTTGGGGACGATTTTTCCTCAGCGAAAATGTCGAGGCGCATCAATAATTCCCGAGTTATAAGCGATTGAGAAAGAGGCGCTTTTCGCAAACTAAACTTTTTGCAGTTAAAAAATTACCAAAACTACATTATTCAGTTAATTTCAGATAGAGTTTACTGTAATAGAATTTTAATTTAAGGCTTAGATGTCAAGATATATAATAATAAAAATTTTCACTAAGGAAAAATCGACTTTAAATGATCTCAAAAATCTGCCATTAGCAGGTTTCTTATTAATTACAGAACACCCTGTATATAGATGAATGTATGTATGCATACATGTGTTTGCAAATACACGCACGTCTTTTGATTTTGCCCAACAGCTCCGCAGTGCAAATCTTCAATCGAGCCAGTCATGTATGTACCATACATACACGTGTACATTCAATGTCCATTTTCATTTCTTGGTTCCTATATATGTATATATATATATATATATATATATATATATACTATGTATATATGCAGGTACGTGTACATATTCTCACGTTTATATCCGCTGTGCACGTCCAGTCCTTCCATACAATTGAGTACAAACTGTCCACACACATGACTTTTTTACTTATAAGCTACGTGTCTCGAGAAAATTTGTAATAATAATAATAATAAAACACGGTATTGTTAATATATATTGAAAAGTCGAGAAAATGTTTTTTTCTTTAACGGAACTTAATTTCTAATGGCAGAGTTATTTAACGTTGAAAATTAAAAAGAATTTTAAAACGAGTTAAACTACAAACGAGTTAAACCGCAGATATAAAAGAAAACTTTTCTCTAAGTTCTTTGCAGTAAATTGTATACCGGCGGAATTTTTTAAATTGAAGACTAATTGAAATATTCAGTGAAATTACAAGTACCAGAGCAAAATCTTAACTTTAATTCTTAACATATAGATACGCGAATCAAAATTACCTTAATTATATGATTTTTAAGATTTGTTTTTCTGCCACCTTACTACATATGCATTTATTTTTCAACATATTTTTAAATATTTAATATTTGTAATTTCTTCGCGTATTTATAATCTGTTTTTATATTTAATAATTTATTTGTTTAACATTTTAACGTATTAAATTTCGCGTCCGTTTAGTTTTTTAAAATTTGATTTTATTTATTTACATTTAATTTTGCTCCTTAAGCCCTTGCATTTTACGTTTATTATTTGGAGTCTTATTTATATATATATATTCAATGTTTAATTTTTCACACATAATTTTCAATGTTAAATATTGATTTAAATATGAGTGAATTTAAAATTCTTCTTAGACATGTATATAAGAATCAAATTCGATAAGGCAAATGCTTCTACGTTATATAAATTTTTCGCGTATTTATAATCCGTTTTTATGTATCTGTAATAATTTATTTGTAATATTTTAACGTATCAAATTTCGCGTCCCTTTAATTTTTTTAAATTTGATTCTATATATATATTAAATATTTAATTTCTGTCACACAACTATATCAATGTTAAATAATTGAATGAATTCAAAATTCCTGTCACAGACATACATATAAGAGTGAAATTCGATAAGGCAAATGCTTCTACGTTATATAAATTTTTCGCGTATTTATAATCCGTTTTTATCTATCTGTAATAATTTATTTGTAATATTTTAACGTATCAAATTTCGCATCCCTTTAATTTTTTAAAATTTGATTATATATATATATATATATATATATATAAATTAAATTTTTAATTTCTGTCACACAACTATATCAATGTTAAATAATTGAATGAATTCAAAATTCCAGTCACAGACATACATATAAGAGTGAAATTCGATAAAGCAAATGCTTCTACGTTATATAAATTTTTCGCGTATTTATAATCCGTTTTTATGTATCTGTAATAATTTATTTGTAATATTTTAACGTATCAAATTTCGCGTCCCTTTAATTTTTTTAAATTTGATTCTATATATATATATATATATTAAATATTTAATTTCTGTCACACAACTATATCAATGTTAAATAATTGAATGAATTCAAAATTCCAGTCACAGACATACATATAAGAGTGAAATTCGATAAGGCAAATGCTACGTTATATAAATTTTTCAGGATACCTTGCATGTAAAGTGTATCGTGCGACCCGGTGCACGCATACATACGACTGATCATCACGCATAACTCATGTATATACATATAATGTACATACACAGAGTCACGTCGTCGCGTAGAGAGCGCGCGCACGCACAGCAGTCTCTCCTCTCTCGCGTAGAATACTCTCGCGAGTCACCCGCGCCTCTGGCAGTCTGCGTGCGTCCACGCTCGGTACACGTTATCGTGGTTGCGTTTGCGCGCTCTTGCGCACACACGCGTACACGCGCGTGTGTGTGCACATGTGTATGTGTATGTGTGTGTGTGTGTGTGTGTGTGTATGTGTCTTGTTTATTAGATCAGAGGAAGCCAGTTTGCAGTGACGCACACACGGTGTGCTGGAGACACGGCAGTGAACACCTTGACTCTCTTCGAGGTGTAACGCGAGGAGCGACCACGTTCCTTCGCCGAGGTTCTCTCGACGTGCTCTCGTAGTTGCTTTCGTTCGCGTGCTCTCCCTTTATTTGCTCTCTCTCACCCTCGAGCAGACGTCAAACGATGTCTCGGCAAACGGGTAAACTGTCTGTCTGCGAGATCGGACGTTGAGACCGGAAGTGAGCGTCGCGTCCGCGACATCGTCTCGCTTGGATAACGGAAGTTGAAGTACGTTGCATTGGTATCGATTCATGTTTGAATTTGTTGGTTCTCCAATATAAAACGCGTGAAGGAAAATAATTGATGGCCTTGGCTTTGATTTCAAGAGCGATTGATAAGTGTGCGAGCTGCACGCGACTCCCTCTCGTATTTCAATCTCACGAGTTTTGCAACTAAAATTATTTCATAGTTTATTTAAATTAGGGGCTGTTGACACATGCTCAGTTATGCGCTTGGGGATTCTCTGGGCATTCCGTAGAAAATTCGTCTGTATGTACGATAAATAAATTCGCGCGTAATATAAATTAGATACGTAATATAAATTAGATGCCTCGTGCAATTAAAATTGATTGAGAGCAGAAGGCAATTAACACGCAAAGAATAACATTAAATTCAAAGCAGAAATTTTTTTATAATGAGAAAAATATCAGAGTTGATTCTACGCAATATTTTACATTTAAATTTTCTCATTACTATTAAATATGTACCAATCAGATTGTTTCTACCGCGGAATTCATAGCAGTAGCTGGTACAGCATATCATTCTGCTTGTACAGAAAGAAGCTCGAATATTGAGTGTAATTTTACATCAACAACAGATAAATCCAAACGGTTCTTGAGACCAGCGGAGAGAATATTCTTTGAAATATTTTTTCAGTCTGGAGATATCATAATCGTTCGAATAAGAGGAATTTTCTGCAAAAAAGCAAACACAAGAGATTCATCACGTTCTCGTGCGGTGATTTACACTGTTCACATGTATATCGAAAATATGCATACGTTCCGCATCGAGAATATCACTCCTACACAAGCGACCAATAAACCCTCCTATAATATTCTTCGCGTTATATGTTTCCGTTGTATTAATTCTTATTAATTCAATTGCACAAGAGAGAGATATCACATTGAAAGACCGGGATATAAAATTTTCATGCTTCAATTATTTCTATTTGGCAAAGATAAAAAAAAAAAAAAAAAAGAAAACATTAAGGAGACAAAAAAAATTTTCATTCGCTGTTTAATATTCATCGTATTTTATCATTTATATTAATTATAACAATCATAATAATTTTGCAAGCTTCTGTAAATATACTCAAGTCAATTAAAGATACACATGTTTCGTATGATTTACATTTCTAATTTTTTTCTAAATTTTTCGATTTTATCATAAATTTCTATTTTTGTTTCTATATATTTATATTATTAACTTTTATTTACATAGATTTATATTATTAATTAGATTATATATTTTTACCGGTAGATCAGAAAGAATTTCAATCGACGAAATCATTTTAATTTGGTTTACCTATCATAAAGAGAAAGCAATAATCCGAAGATAAATTAATAATTGCTTTTATTTTTATCTGTCGAGGCAAGTGTTCGACGATATTGAATAATTTCATACCAGCCTTTTTATATTTGGCTGATTACGTAGCAAGCGGATCATTTGTAATTAAAGAAACCAATTGCACGCAAACCTGATCGAATTTCCATTACGACAACGTGCTGAAGATTCATTTATTGCCACGACAGCCTCGTGTCAGCAGTTTCTGTCGCTTTACACGAAGCCGTCGGGTAATCACGCAACCGCACTGCTTCCGTTCTGACCTCTAGTTTTCCTTGTTTCTCAAGCCTCCAAGGTCGACGTGAATCCAAAGGATCAGTCCGCGTGCCGAAGGACCTCGCGATTCCTTTAAGCGAAGTTGCGACTCCAGCGCAGGAGTTTCGAAAAAGAGAGAAACAAGAGGAACCATCGTCGCAAGAGACCAAGGAAGCTCGTGATTATGGACAGACACCTTCGCGAGAAAAACGATCGCCATTGGACGAATTAATCTGCAAACACGAGGAGGACAATCTGATCTGCAAAGAGCACTCTTTGGAATATCAGAGCCAGACGCTCGAGAGCCAATCGGATCATCTGTTCCACGAGGTGATCACTTCCTCGTTGGAGGATCTATTGACAACAGTCCCCGAGAGCTGGACGCGCGAGGTCTACGAGGAGAGCCTCGACGAGGTCGAACATAGCTTCAAGGAGACACAGTATTCGCCTAAGGAGAAGCGCGACGTGCAGACGCAGACCGTGCAGGAATCGAAAGGCACGCAGTGCAGCCCCGAGCAGAGCGTGAGTCCTTGCGACGAGGAAGCGCCCAACATCAGCCCCTTCCACGTCAGCCGCAAATACTTTCAGAGCCCGAGGCGGGAAGTGCAGACGCAGACCCAGGGCGAGAACAAGAGCGTCCAGTGCTCGTTGGACGACTTGGGTGATCTCGCGAACGCCGCTGTAAGCAGCCCCACCAGATCGGAACAGACACAGGAGTCGAAGAGCATCCAGTGCATTCCGGAGGACCTCTCCGACAGATCAAGATCCTCCTCTCGGGAGGACGTCCTGCGCAGTCCGCGACGCGAGGTCGAAGTACAAACCTATCAAGAATCAAAGGCGATCCAATGCAGCGACGACGAGCTGCTCGAGACTGATCAAACGAGCACCGATCATCCAGAACGCACGTATCCTAGCAGATCGGCCAGCTCGACGTCCAAGAAGACCGAGAGCTCGCCCTCCTCGAGTTTAAGTTCACCGCGCAAGTTCCCGACAGTCGTCTTCGTGGAGGGCAAGGGGGACATGACCGTCACGCATAGGGAGCACGATGGCGACGTCACCTGGTCGAAGCACTGGGGTCCCGAAAGATTGGTGGAAATATACAGAGAACCGAAGACCAGCTTAGGACTCAGCATCGTCGGTGGGAAGGTAAGATATAATTAAATAATAGTGCGACACAATTTGATTACGTTATTTTTTTCACGATAAAACCTGATAAAGGGAAAACAGAAATTTACATTTTCTTACGAGAAATATTTAATGAAATGAATATGTTTTATATTACATCTTAATTAAGAATATATTTTTTCATTAACGTTTTCTAATTATATTAATTACAATTATTTTCAAAATTTTATCTCCAGCTAAATCAATTTAATACTTCGAATTGCTATTACAAGATTAATTTCAGATTTACAACGAACGAGTATTTTACGCATACGTATACATATTTATATGTAGTTGCAAAATTTATTTTTATGAATTCCAGTGATTCGATCGATGCAGATAATTCTGAATTATTGGCCAGTTCTCACGCGCGGTCGTGTCGAACCGCAATTTTTCATATCTCTTTTATTAGCACGCACGAATATAGCTGAGAATATAAGCGAGAGAGTTGGTTCGCCGATATTACCGCGCTATTTTATAGCTCGCCTTTAAAATTGGGAATGTTACGACAGCTATCGAGACATTTGGACAGAGTTAGCGAAGTAGGTCGAACCCACTGGATGGTTGCTAGTTGAAACAGATGGCTTGACAGATCTCTATTTCGCCCACATCGCATGATTGATGACCTAATAATTCAGGCCGATAATTAATATTAGGTCTTACTAAAACCGATACATACCTACGCATATTCGGGACTTTCGCTGGACGTCCGGTCTTTCACTGATTTTGCGAATAAATTCGCGACGCGAGGTTAAAAACTTTTATTAATTGGGATATCGAGAGTGTTGGTTATGAATCTAATCAATGGATTCTTTATCGACATACATTAAGTTGCTTTATCGATATACATTATGTCGTCCCGCGATACACATCGTATACGCGACACATCGCGCTGGCTACACTTTTCCAACATTAAGCCAACAAGATGACATAATAGGATCATCGGCTTTGGTTTTGGCGACCTTTTCCCCTTCCCTTCCCGTTACCTTGAAAGCTCTTTGGAATTACGTTTCAAACAGACCATCGGAATATTGTGCATTATTTGGATAATGCAACTCTGTATTCAATTAAATCGCGTACAATTATTTTCCACCCCTGGTTACAGATAATTGATATTACGCACGCGCGCCCGATTATAATTCATCGATAGATAATGCAACAATCGCAGAATAGAATTCGCTGCTAATTAAATATCGATACGTTTGTACCCCTCGTTCTACTCGGTAGATGCAATCGATTATTCGTTGCCCGCTGAATTGTGGTATCGAATAAATGCTTTAATTCCATTAACACTTGTTGACGATGCGGCGATAAAGCAACGAGAGATTAATGAGAATAAATGACCGGGGGAAATTGGACGGATATCGGATCGGAAATCATGGGGGGGGGGCCACTCCGGGGGGGCTCTGTCTCAAATACTGATGTTCGACGTGAGGTTCTTGGAGTTAACGAAGTTGAAGACCAGCGTGAGGCTTTGATTAAATTTAACTGCGACTTAATCTATGTGAATCGACCAATCACGGCTCCGTTGATTGCACTTCGTTTAGCGGGACATTAAACGATGATCGATTTCTCGTTTCAGGTTGATTTGCACAACGGCAGCTCCAGTAAGTCCCAGAATATCTCCGGGATATTCATAAAGAATGTGCTGCCGAACAGCCCGGCCGGTAGAACCGGCGGTCTCAAGGTAACGCGGTTTTTCCTTCGCACTTCAATCGCGAAAATTGTATCTTTCCACGCTTTGACCTATTTGAACCTCTCGTTTCTCTATCTGGGTGATTGTAAGACTAGAAAAATATAATACAACAAAGCGGAATTGACGTTTCAATTGAGATTTGATCGTGTTAACAATATACAGGGTGTCCCATTTTAATTCCTCCAGACGAATATCTCGAAAACCAAGCCTGGGAGAGAAAAATGTTTCAGGCAAAAGTTGTATGGTTTCGAGGGGGCCATAAGATGGTACCGTTGGTCTGACCTTGAAGAGTCATTTGAAGGTCACGTGAAGGTCACCTCAATTTTTTTAAATGGCATCCCCTATTTTTTTGTTATATATTCTTGTAGCTGACTTCGAGAACTTTCCAAAACACTATGATGAAATGTTTTTTCATTAAACACTTTTCGAGTTATAAGGCTTCAAAGTTGCAATATTTTGACATAAAATACAAGATATCTCTCGTAAAATATTCATTTCTCGATTATCTTACCCTAATACTTTTATGCACAGAATAATGAGACGAATCAATTGGTGTAAAGAAAACACATAGTTATCTTTGAGAAAAAATCTGAATTTGCAACTAGCAGTTACACATTTTTACTTTAACATAATTATGTGTTTTAATTACGCCAATTGATTTGTCTCGTTATTCTGTGCATAAAAGTATTAGGGTAAGATAATCGAAAAATGAATATTTTACGAGATATCTTGTATTTTATGTCAAAATATTGCAACTTTGAAGCCCTATAACTCGAAAAGTGTTTAATGAAAAAACATTTCATCATAGTGTTTTGGAAAGTTCTCGAAGTCAGCTACAAGAATATGCAAAAATATATAGGGTGTTCCATGTAAGAAGTTCAAAATGACCTTCACGTGATTTTCATGTAACTCTTCAAGGTCAAACTGATGGCACCATCTTATGTCCCCCCCCAGAAACCATACAACTTTTGTTTGAAACATTTTTTCGAATTTTCTATATTTTTCAAGATATTTTACTGGAAGAATTAAAATGGGACACCTTGTTATATTTGTATATGTTAAATCGCACATTTTAATTCACAAAGATTAAAAGGGATTGTAACTTAAATTTTTTTTTCAATCATCAAAGTTATTATGATATATTTCTATCAATTCCTTCCTTTGTAAATTAAGCGGTATTAAGATTCAACAGCCTGTGATTGTGTGCCATGAGATCGCCGTGTTCGATTTAATTTGCCCTCTGACATATGTGCTTTCAGATCGGAGATAGAATAATTGAGGTGGACGGCGTCGATCTGCGGCATAGTACGCACGAGCGTGCGGTGGAAGTTATACAAGCCGCCGGAAATCCTGTCTGCCTCCTCGTCCAGTCTTTAGTGCATCTGGTGAGATCTTGGTCACGACCAGGAATATCAAATGTGTTTTCTTTGTCCGGACTCGAGAAATTCCACCAGTCAAAAACTGGCTGGTCGTGAAACGAAGAGAACCCTGCTCTCGTATCGACAGTCGTATTATATTCGTTACATATGCAAATATTTCCTATTGTGTGTTACGTATTCGTAATTTCCATTACACTTGACCGTTCCAATGTTGCAACAATGACAAATTTGATCTATATAAAGATATGAAAGGCAACATAAATCGTTCGCTTCGCGTGACGGCAACGATCGCGATTCTGGTCACGAAAAAAATGGCTGAGGAAAATAAGTTTTCCTTTTAAAATTCGTTGCTTATCACAATTTCGCGAGGTTTGCGTTATGTACCTATTAAAACTAATTGTGAGCTTTATCCTGACTCGTGAAAAAGTATCTACATTCCTGAGGGAAATAAATTCACAACGCGCAGCGCAAATCCTTTACGACCACTGAAATTTATGACATTACTTTATTCTGGCAATTCTTGTACATTTACACGTCGTTTTATAGTTTGCAACTTTTCATCTAAGCTTGCCTTTTTTATGTTCTGTAATCTGCAAAGATAATTTAAAATACGATCGATATGCGTGGGTGTTTTTTTTTTTTTTTTTTTTTTTATAGGGAGAAGTAAAACTAATATATTTAATCAATCAAAAAACTTATTATTAAGATTTAATATTAATTTACAATAATAAGTGATAAAAATAATGATATGAGTATCGGATTAATTTACATTTGACTATTAAATCTCCTTTGAAAATCCTTGTAACAAATATTTAACACATCAAAAGTTTTAATACGCAAATTTCAACAAACTGTAATCTGACAATTTACAATTAATACTTTGTACACTTTAACCTATATATCAATTATTATATAACATTTTGCTCTCGCGTTTAATGACAATGTATGCACGAAAAGCCACATTTGTGCACTTTAACGAGAGGTCACCATTATAAATCTCTCTCTCTCTCTCTCTCTCTCTCTCTCTCTCTGTACTGTTGAGGTAACTCGATTCGCAAAGTGCAAAAGTTTTAGCCCGCAATTAATCTCGTATAAACGATCGATTCCGGTGCGTTATCGCAGTTCCTCGTGGTCCCGTGCAGGATGAAATTGAACTCCGTAATGTCACCGAATTGCAACGGCCGTTCTGCTTCCACAGCGTCGCCGATAGACGCGCATTAGGCGAAATTGGATGCAGGCGGTGCTTGTGCGATGCAAGTGTGCAACGATATACGGTAGAGACAGGGAAAACTTCGTATAGGGAACCGTAACGCAAACAGTTCTCTCTATCGGCAACTTTTATTATCCTTCTACGCGAATTTTATCTAGTCGATCGCGAATCTTTACGATGTCGAGCTTGTTGAAACTCAGCCACGGTACGATAAGAAAGTTTTCGATATCCTTTATGTATCGAATCCGAAGTAACGCTACGTGTCGCTGATATAAATTTAATATCCGCCGTTTTCCGATTGTGTCACGTTTATTCTCCGCTCATCCCATATGACGCGCGAGCGCGAGATTTTGCTCTCGTGGTGGACGATAAACTCATCGTAGTTTGCGCGAATAGTCTCTTGGACTCGAGCTCGTAATCTTTAGACGGTAAAATTGATTTACCTTGTATCTCTATTCTAACTTTAACGACTTTTGTGCATCCAGCGTAGACCGAGTTTCCCCGGAACTAAAATTTTTTCAGGCATTCAAATACACATGCTCGACTGCGAACTGATGAGTCTTATAATTTCCTGCTCGTGGATAGGCTCGATAAACAGCCGCGCTATTTTTGGCTCTACCGAAAAGCACGACCTATTTTTTGATACTTCAAAATTAGCTTGAATCGAAACCGGTTCGGATACAGTTCTTTTTGATTCGTACTGTTAAATATCGCTTCGACATAGGTGTCAAGTGTGACGACACTCTTGTTTGTCGTAGCCGGAGCGGTTGGCTCGGTTACAATTGACGTTCTTTGAAAACGACATAACTTCCTCCAATTTCAATCGAGCGTATTCCCTCGAAACCGTCGATGCAGGGAAAATGGCGATATCGAGATACATACACGCTCGTGAACAACAGAGGTGGAAAAACAAAGAAAGAGAGAAGAAGCGCAAGGTGAAAGAGCAAAAAAATGAGATGGAATGAGAGGACAAAGCCAAGAGAGAGAGAGAGAGAGAGAGAGAGAGAGAGAGAGAGAGAGAGAATGTGCAAAGAGCCATTATCGGTAACAGCTCTTGTACGCGTACGATGCACCGGGGTCGAACTTTCCAATAAATCTCCGTGATGAGGGATGGAGAGGGATAGAATATTCCGAGAGAAAGAGAGAGAGAGAGAGAGAGAGAGAGAGAGAGAGAGAGAGAGCGACCGAGAGACACGACGATGGAGATATGCAAAGTTAGGAGAGATGAGAGGTGGGAAGATGATAGTAAAGACGCGTTCAGACAATGTTGGCGAGCCATCGATTACATCACAAGACGAAAGTCTTCGTCATCGATTAATTTGAATAACCGAATAATGCAATTTCGTACGTATTATCGATGACAATTTATCATTTAAAAAATTTTTACGCCATTTTTTTCTGATTCCATTTATAAAACCCCGTTGCTAAAAATGCCCTTGTTAAATTAATTGCATATAACGACATGACAATGTTAACCTTTGTAGGTCAAATTTTTTTTTTCCTCTCTTCCTGGTCACATATGAGTCACAATGTTTCGTTGCAATTTTAACGGTCTCATAGTGTTTGAAAAAAAATCTACAAAAAATTATATTATATATTTATATATATTCCTTGACATTTGTAAATAATAACCTAACCATGTACAAAGTTAAAAACAATTTTATCTCTTCCTTTTTATGGATTAAGAGCTACGGGATATTCTATTGTTAAAATATCAATAGGATCAAAGCGACCCATGTGTGACCTTTAAGGGTTAATTGGATAATTTGCGCAAATCTTTCAATCACATCATGCTCGAATGTTTGTCGATGTATTTTCAGATTTAACTTAGCCAAAATGAATACAAACTCTTTCCAATTGTTAATTTTTTCAACTGAACGCACCTTTATCGGGACAGGAGGTAGATATAAGCGGGAGAAGGGTCGCACTCGCCAGTCAGAGAGTCAGGGGGTTGACGCGGTTCGCCGGAAAAGAGTGGTTCACGTTTCGTTGCGACCGAGCGCGCTCATCATCGACACCATGGACCATCGACTCACCTTGCCTCCTTTCCTCCCTCCTCCCACCCCCGCGGATATACCGATGCGCCCCCGTACCGTATGAACAACGCCATCCCCCGTTCTCCGTTCCCGTTGCTCGCATGCAAGAACTTCAGTTTCGTGCACGAAACCGCCCGGTCGACGGTGGTGTTGATTCGATGTCATTCGGCTCGAATTGTCACGAGGATTGGCGCGATGCACCGATTCTTTGGACGCAAATGCGTCACCTTCGTCGTACGTTATTATGCGGAATTTCACGTTTTTTTTCTTTTTCTTTTATTCCCACGACCTGTCAAACATGATCTCTTAACTCTCGTCGGCGCACCCACGCGTGGGATCGCGCGACGTGCAACTGGTGCATCGTATCGACATTTGTGCGTTCGTGCGAGTGTAACATGTGCTGTTCCTCGAACTGTAAATCGTGTCGTAAACCGGGGTTATTTTAGTTTACGATATAGAAAGCACGAGCGTGCTTTTGGAAGACCCTTGAGACTGAACGTTGAGTAATACCGGGAAACTACCTCGCGACACATGTATTTTACACATTTATCTTTGATTGATTAAACAAGAAGAGAATTTGGAAATTAATAATATTTCGCAATATGTCTGACGAGAGTTAAGGCTGATCAATTTCAGTTTTTATTTGGCGATTCACGCATTGCTGTATTTAGTTTCAATTATCGCCACGTGATCATTCTTTGATAGCACATGTTTGATCTCAAACAACACAAAAAGGAAATTAATCAGCAAACATTATGTAACTAAATTATTTATATCGAAGAAACGAATACGTGTCGAATTTAACGGCGTTGAATATATTTTTACATATTCGATAAAAATTCGCCATAATTAATTATTTAATTTTAATTTACTCATTGAGAGAGTATCGAAAACAGAAGCAATTTTTCCCGCCTCCTCTATATCTGTCCCGTGGAATGTGCAGCAAGCCTTGTTCACATATTTTAATCGATTACTTCGAAAAGTGCATACATATATAAAATTGATATATGTATAAGAGACATATAAATAATTTTTATATCTTACAAATGTTTACTTCAATCAATGTTTACATCTGTAGTCATACAGCGTTTTATCAGTACTCTATAATTTTTTACATTGTTTATAACGAAATCGTAATCTTTTCGAAACGATCGATTTCCAACTTTGATTATATACTTCCTGTAGAGAGAAATGAAGAGAAGAAGTCGAGAGAATTAAAAATACACGTCGCTGATTTCGTTTTACGCGTTACGGAATTAAACTTACTCAATTGCAGTTACTTTGGCAACAATTCAAGACATTCAGCAAATATTTTCGTTGTACTAATTCATTCTGACCAGGCGCTCTGCGCAGTTTACGTCGCGTTGCTAAAATAAGTATAGATCTTCGAAACAATTCTGTGCGTGGAACATTATCCGCAACATATATTCCTTCTTTACTTCTTCAATTTCTTCTCTCTTTTTGCATTAAAAAAGATTCACCGTTGCCGTATAAGTGTCTCCAGACTGAGCTGTCGTAGAATATAATAGCTCGTAAACTGCTTAATGTCGTCCAGCTTTTATCATCGTATAGGTGTCCTATTTTACAATTGAATAGACAAAAAACTCTGCATAAGATATAAATTTAAATATACACACACACATATATATATATATATATATATAGGGGAACGTGGGGTAGAACGGCCAACGTAAGCATTGAGCAAGTTTTCAACATATTAAAAAAAATAAATAGATCTTTTTTTTTACTAAAAATATTCTTTTGGAATATCCACTATAAGAAAAAACACAAGTTTATTTTAAAATAATAGTTTACATAGATGAGATTATTGATTTAGTAAAAGCCTGGATTTTCGTGACATGCTTTTCATGCGGCGTATAATGGACTACCTCCAAAACTTGTTTATTTCATTAACATTGATGTCTAAAACTTCTTAAAAGTTGTATATTATAACATGATATATAGAACATAAGAATATAGATTTGTATTTTTAAATGATAACTATAAATTAATAAATAAAAACAATTCTCTTGTTATAATAAATACTTTTTTCTTTAAAACATGGAAAATATTCTTTAATAATTTTGGTATTAATTTTGAAAGACAGCATCTATGTATACTCTCTTTCTTTCTCTAGTATAAAAATAAAAAGTATAACATTTCGTGGACTAATATTTCATTAAGGCTCAAAACGTATTTATTTACTTTTGATCATATAAAAAATTATAATTACGCAATATTTACATAGGCACAGTATGAAATTAATAAAAAAAGATCATTTTAAAACATAAATGTATTTACAGTAATAAAAAATAGAATTTTATCATTGTTTACCTTATGTAAATATATCGAAGAATTACAACTCAGTCGCGGAGAGCACAGCAAGTGCATTAAATAATTTATAACAACTTTCAACTAAAAATATTGCGACCACTGATAACAGCACGCAGAAAGAGACACCTAATAGTAATAATTGCAACATATTTCATGACATGGTAGCATCTCTGTAAAAAGATATCGACTCTGTACCATTGTACCCCGCGGTGCCGTTTTACCCCACGTTCCCCTATATATATATATATATATATATACAATATATATATTTTGTTCGTCTCGTATTTTATTATGACTTTATTTGTTCGATGAATAAAATTAATGACATTTAATTGTTCGAAGGACACGTTTCAATTTGTGAGTGCAATTCTATATATACTTTTTTCGCATTAATATAATGTTATGCGTAGTATCTCTTTTAATATCGGAAATGGAATGTAATAAATAGAGCTTAAGCGTTACTGAAGGTAACGTTAAATTGGGACGAATTTGAGCTGGTTTGCGTGCATGCGTCCAAGGATTTCCGTGCGGAAGAGAGAATCTTGAAATTGTTGCAGAGCCCGGAGCACGGCAGCACCACCCAAGAGGAAAGAGATACCAAAGCCCGGAGGCAGACTGTCAAGAGTCATACGTCGCCGTCTTCCGGCATCAGCCCTGGAACGCCGACGGCCTCCTTTCGCCGTAAACCACCGCCGGTTTCGCCAGCGAGATCCATCACACCAGAAGTGATACAGGTCGGTTGCCTCATATACATATAACGTCTTCTCGATTCGAATTTATAATTATATGCAAATATAACGAGGTGTGTCACCGTTTGCATTAAGCAATAATCAAAATTTTCAAGGATGAAATCTTTTTTTTTTTTTTTTTAATGAATGATTGTCTTTGTTGATATATTTTTTTTTTTTTTATTGTAAAGGTTGAAGAATAGACTTTAACAATTTATAGCAAATCCGATAAAACAAATGCAGTTTGCGTCGCACAATTCGTTTCTCCAATCTACTTCCCGCGAATTCGTCAAGCATTAGGGACAAATACAATTGCTGCACTAATTGGTAAATGGGAAAAGACTAGAATAGAGGGGCAAAGGGGGAGTTTCACGCGCCAGGAGAATTACGAGTTCCGCGCTAATTAATTTCTTTAATTGAATCGACGGACTGCAGTTTTTTTTTCCGCATGACGGCAAAGTATATTTTTGTCATAATTTAATGAATGCGGTTACGCGATTACTATAATCGCGTACTTGTTACATATGTGAGCTTTAAATGCGGATCATTTTAATTAATCCACACGGTTTGTAAATATTTATTTCATGTATGTAAACAATGTGTATCTTTTGATATTTGCATTTAACTTCTTAAAAAGATTGCATTACAGCGTTTATGTCATCTTCGCGAGAGTATTACAATATTTTACCAATACAGAAAAGTTATCTGCTTTTCAAAATGTTTATTTGTTGCGTAGTCAGGACTTGAGGACGACACTCAAAGCAGCTCGCGCGGAGATTCCCAAAGACAAAGTTCGAAAAGTTCAGATGGCTCAGTTCCCAGTTCACGAAGGTATGATTAAAGGGAGATTTTATTTTTTCTTTTGCTTTTAATTGAGATCTTTAGAAAACTATCATTATAAAAACAGTGTTGAGTATATATTAATCGATTAATTTCCTCGACTAAATTAATTAAATAACATAAATAATTATGATTAATTTAATTAATGAATAAGGTTTATTATTAAACAGTATTTAAATAAATGGAACGAATTTTTAATGTTAGTTGAACATTGAAATCTAAATCGATTATTTAATAATACATTTCATTTACTGATTAAATTAATCACAATTATTTATGTTATCGATTAATTTAATAAAGGAAATTAATCGATTAATATATGCTCTTATTTATGAAAAAAGCATTTTTAAAAATTACTCAATTCATTAAAAAATCGCAGAGATAGTGTGATCATCTTTGCCATTTTTCGCATCATTCAAAAGTCAATTTTAAATTTTCTTGCGAATTACAAAAGCGAATCTGTTATCGTGTCTCAGATCCTCCATGAAGAAGTCAATTCGAAAAACAGCCCCTTCGCCCCCGGTGAACCCGCCGGGTATCCTTCGCGAGGTGAGCGAGGAACGAGAGGACCATGTCGTTTCCCCAGCAGAACCCACCGCGAAGCCCAAGTATTCCTCGGACGAAAGCTCGGACGAGGACGAGGAGGACACTCGCATGCTGGAGGGCAACGTCTACACGAAGAGCGGCATCGAGGTAACCGAACGTAACCGATAGGCTCTCGATTCGCAAGGACGATGATGTAACGCGCTATAAAAATGGCTTGACTTAGATCTCGAGAAAAAGCGCCGGAAACGTGAGGCGCACAAAGGCGGAAATCGAGGCGGATCCGGAAGAAGAGGACGAGTTCGGTTACACAATCAGTGAGTGCGATTTGTGCTAAATGTAGCATCGAGGAAACCGCGATCGGGGAAACAATTGAGAGAATCGTGGTATTTATATACTATTTGCGTCACGTACCAAATCAATATTCACATTCTATGCGATCGCATCGTTGGTTACGTGGCGGTCGCTGATAATGGTAGCAAAATCCAATTTTACTGCATCTCCGATTATCCATCTACACACTGTGAGAGGGATAATTTTAATCGCAAGCACATGAAATCCAACAAGTCTGCATCGGATGCATTACACAATGATCGATTAATGTACATTGCATGAAATTGCTTTTCTTTCTTTTTTAAATTTTGCAGAGAAGATACAGAAGAAGTATCAGAATCTCGGACATAAAGTACTGATGGTTATCCTCGAGAGGGGCAGGGGAGGATTGGGTATCTCCTTGGCCGGACATAAGGACAGAAACAGAATGGCGGTGTTTATCTGTGGCCTCAATCCGAAAGGTATAGCCTATAAAAACGGCGGACTCCTCATCGGCGACGAGATATTAGAGGTAGGCATCTCTTACTTTTCTCTCGTTTTTTACGACTCGCCATTTGCGGTTCTTCATATGACGATTCCTGGTGGTTCCTTTACCAGATTGTTTACGCAACTTTCGTTTCACATGTTGTTTAATTTGTTTGTATAATTTTCTGTGAAACAATAATACTTAAATGTGCTTGAGACACACATGCATTTAAGTAAGTAAAGTTCAAGTAAGTTTAAAGAGTAATGTAGAGATATTGTATTAAAAAAAAATAATTGAAATAAAAAACCTAGTGTTACTAATTACAATATTTAGAATTTTTTCCAAATATACACTACGCAAAAAAATTAAAGGACCACTTTTTCCATATAAAAAAAGGTCAATTTTCAAGTAGTTGCAACTTTCTTAAAAATAATCGAAATAAGATCAATAAAAAAGCGTTTTAAAGTTGGAAGTTTTTAATTTTAGAATCTTTAAGTGAATTTTTTCTATTAAATATTTTTCGTTACATTGTAAGAAAGCGACGACCGTTGATTGAACAAAAGTTTGTTTAAGAATACCGAATGAACAAAAAATTCTAGGATGATTTCATTAATTACATCTTAAAGAGCAGAGTTTTAGCTTTAATTTCTTTTTTTAACGAATGTTCTATAATTTTTTTTCGCCGAGATATTTATTATTAAAGCAAAATCGAGCTATTAACTTGGAACGCTTATAACTCTTGAAAAAATGATCCTACAATAATTATTAATTTAAGTTTTTGAAATCTATAGAGAAAAAAACTTAACAATTCGGCTTTTTGTACGAGTAACTGGAATGCTTTTTACTTGTAAATGTTGTAGAGTTCATGAAAATTATAGCGTTTTTTCGTTGATTAGATAAACTTGATTAAATTAACTTTCATTGATTTAAATAAAAAAAGATAAAAGTGCAATTTTTACTTGATTTTTAAGTAACAATTAAGCTTCAAAAATGAATAATGATTGAAAAAACGATATGAGCATCTTAAAGTGCTAACTTTTCTCTTTAAATTGTTTTTTTTAATAATTATTGTACGATCATTTTTTCACTAGTTATAAGCGTTCAAAGTCAATAGCTCGATTTTGCTTTAATAATGATTATCTCGGCGAAAAAAAAATCATAGAACATTTGTTAAAAAAAAGAAATTAAAGCTAAAACTCTGCTCTTTAAAATACAATTAATGAAATCGTGCCAGAATTTTTTTTAATTCAGTATTCTTGAACAAACTTTTGAAAAATTTGTTCAATCGACGGTCGTTGCTTTCTTACAACGTAATTTTGTAACAAATATAAAGAAATAAAATTCATTTAAAGATTTTAAAACTAGGAACTTCAAGCTTTGAAATCCTTTTTGATTGATTTTATTCCGATTATTGTTAAGGATGTTACAACTACTTGGAAATTGGCCTTCTTTCATATGAAAGAAAGTGGTCCTTTAATTTTTTTGTAGTACTTATATACATCTAACTAGATCTTTGACGCTTCGACATTTTTATTAAATGATTTATTAAGCAATGTTTTTATTAAGCATATTCGATAAATAGAGAGGTTATAATTTTTAAAAATCTAAATTAAAAAAAAGTATGAAAAAAACAAAACAATTCTCTTATTCGAAAAAAACGTATATCCTTACTTTATATCTTATACCAACTTTATTTCGTCTTTTTCTTGCTCAAATAAAATGATCAAAAAAATTTTACATATTTTTGTCAATTCAAATTTCACAAGTTGCTATGACACGTTTTGCAATAAATTTCCATTTCGTTTCGCATGTCGATACAAATGACGGAAAAAAAAAAAAAAAAAAAAAACTTTATTTTTCGTTCGATTTGATTCAGGTGAACGGTTGCGTGTTGCAAGGACGGTGTCATTTGAACGCATCCGCTCTCATCAAAGGCTTACCCGGCACTCGCTTCAAGATCATTGTTTATCGGTGAGACATAAGAGCTTTTTCCGTGATGTATAACGCGTGACGTAGATGGCATGTATAACAAAATTCATTAAAACTATAAACGGATTTCGCCTGTCCCGGTTGCAGAAGATCGAAGGCTGTCGATGACATCGCCGTAAAACCAATAGTTCAATTTCCACCAACCTTGGATGACGTAAGTCAGTTTACATCGTGTATTTTTTATCTTGTTATCTTCTTCGAGATAGTGCATGGCCGGTTGTAGTTTTCACAGAATATCAAGTCGTTGGGAAACGATTAATACAAATCTATACGTTTATCGCGCAATTAAAATAATGTACAGAAATGCTGCATAATAGTCTATAGTAAACATAAATGATCGATGAACGTATAATTGCTATCAATATCATTCTTAAATAACGATTGCTATAAATACTCAATTTAACATCAATTGGTATTTATCACGAGGAGGATATGTCTTCGGTGAATCATGTAATTTCATTATAATTGACATAGATTCCTCACAAGGACTCAAGAAAAGTGCTTGAAACAATTTTTTGCTTCTTTCATGATTTCTTACGTGAAAAAAAGACGATTATCACCTACAAAAATTTTGATTACATTCACATCCATTGGCGAATCTTTTTAAAAATCTCGAAACTTTCTTATCGAGATATTTGACTTTCGCGTCGAGATGTATTTATATGACACTCCATACTTATTATGATAGATATTAACATCGTTGCTTTCACCGATTTCTCGAAATCGCAAGATCATGAAAATATGCCGATATGCCTCGACTACTTCGATCTAACATGATCATAATTTCACCTGCACCTGATTATCATAAACAACACTGTTCGACTCGCATAATTTCTATACACAGAACATGTCTCAAACGATATAACTACGATAATGCATGCGACGTAAGTGCACATGATATTGCCATAAAGTGACGAACTATTATATTTCAGAACTTTACGAGCTTCAGTAAGTACAAGGGAGTCCGTGAGGTACAAATAAAGAAGGCAAGTATTTATAAATAATAAGGCAAAGCTGATTGCATCAATGGAATATTTCGTCCGATGTGTCAATAAATTTTTAATCATCAATTGTATCGTTTGTAGAGTCCGTATGGTCTAGGTATAATGATCATCGAAGGGAAACATCTGGCCGTGGGACAGGGTATCTTCGTGTCGGATATTCAAGATGGCAGTGCCGCAGAACAGGTAATTTCTCGCTCATACGAGCCTCGGAAATCCCATTTTAACCCGAAACTCTTTACAATATTGCAGGCTGGATTAAAAATGGGTGACATGATCTTGGCCGTTAATCTGGATAGTTTATTAGGGCGTACGTATGATGAGGTTGGTATTTTTTCTTTCCTTTTTCTTGAGCAAAAAATTATTTGGTGTAGCTTACTCCATAGTTTTTTTTTTTTTTTTTGCTTCTTTAGGCTACGGAGTTATTAAAGAAAGCGCAGGGTGTTGTTGTGTTGACCGTTTGTAATCCTAACGAGAATAAAGTAGAACAGAAGGAGAAAGATAAACCTAAACTTGCAAGTGAGACTGGTGATATTGCACAGAAGACGCCACAAAAAGGTGCACCGGGTGAGTTTGATGACGCGGTATATTAAATTTTTACGTTTGATTTATGGAAACTCGTGAAAAACATAATTACGCACGTACATTTTGTTTATAAAATTATGATCTGTCTTTATATTCTCTCTTATTACATGCTGCTAATATCAGCAACTGTCAAAGAAGCGGAGTCTGAGAAAATTCGGCAGGATCCGAAAACCTGTCAGATAGTAGTCGGTCAAGAAGTGACGATAGAGTTTCAAAAAGAAAAGGACCAGGTCGTAGGTATCTTCATCGCTGGCGGTTCTGATACTCTCTGGGTGAGCATATTCGATAATCTTTAAACTATGATATTTTGCTTTAAACACTTTGCATTACAATTAATTTACGATTTTTTAATTATTTTAATTAAATTAATATACAATTTTTTTTTAATTATGAAACGGTTAAATATGCATTGTAAACATAGAATAACTACATGAGAGAAAAAAATTGACGCGATACGCAGATAAATGTGCGTGAAACATAATATTTTATAAATATCTCAAGTGTCACGATGGAGATATTGATGTATTGATTTCATACATCAATAAATATCGATACTAATTATTGCGGTAACTTTTTAATGCGTAATACTTTTTTTCCAGAACGGGGTGTTCGTCCTGGATGTATTCCCCGAAGGCGCGGGCGGGAAGGACGGTCGGTTACAAGCCGGTGATCAGATTCTCAGTATAGGCCATGAGAGTTTCAAACAGATAGAGTCCCACAAAGCTCGGGAAGCGATGTTGAAGCTTACTTCCGGAACTGTACGTGACTTGTACTTTTTAAAATAATCATTCTCTTCTCTTAATCGAGAATATGAAAAATAAAGCTGGCTATTTCGAGCTCTAACATTCTCCTAGCAAATTATCGTTTCGGATTAATCGAGCGAACTCGTGGCACATTCGTTTGCAGATCACGATGACGGTGTTGCGTCACGAGAAACCAACCGAGGAGTACGAGGTCGAGATACAGAAGAAGAGCGGTAGAGGTGCAGGTATTTGTTTCGCCGCGTTTAGAAGCGGCAAGGGAGCTTACGTGACGGAGCTGGTATGTAATCTCGTTTACTCGAAATTCTATCATTATAGGGGAACGTGGGGTAGAACGGCCAACATAAGCATTGAGCAAGTTTTCAACATATTAAAAAAAAATAAATAGATCTCTTTTTTACTAAAAACATTCTTTGGAATATCTACTACAAGAAAAAACACAAGTTTATTATAAAATAATCGTTTAAATAGACGAGAGTATTGATTTAGTAAAAGCCTAGATTTTCGTGACATGCTTTTCATGCGGGGTATAATGGACTACCTCCAAAACTTGTTTATTTCATTAACATTGATGTCTAAAACTTCTTAAAAGTTTTATATTATAATATGATATATAGAACATAAGAATATAGATTTGTATTTTTAAATGATAACTATAAATTAATAAATAAAAACAATTCTCTTGTTATAATAAACATTTTTTTCTTTAAAACATGGAAAAATATTCTCTAATGTAATAATTTTTGATATTAATTTTGAAAGACAGCATCTATGTATAGACTCTCTTTCTTTCTCTAGTATAAAAATAAAAAGTACAACATTTCGTGGACTAATATTTCATTAAGCCTCAAAACGTATTTATTTACTTTTGATCATATAAAAAATTATAATTACGCAATATTTACATAGGCACAGTATGAAATTAATAAAAAAAGATCATTTTAAAACATAAATGTATTTACATTTTTAATAATATGTATTTACATATTTAATAAAAAATAGAATTTTATCATTGTTTACCTTATGTAAATATATCGAAGAATTACAACTCAGTCGCGGAGAGCACAGCAAGTGCATTAAATAATTTATAACAAATTTCAACTAAAAATATTGCGACCACTGATAACAGCACGCAAAAAGAGACACCTAATAGCAATAATTGCAACATATTTCAGGACATGGTAGCATCTCTGTAAAAAGATATCGACTCTGCACCATTGTATCCCGCGGTGTCGTTTTACCCCACGTTCTCCTACAAGCGATATTATCGTGACTCATGTTATCGTCGTCATGTTCTAACGTCGTCTTCTCTCTCAGATGCCAGGCGGTCAGGCAATCGAAACTGGCAAGATTTGCAAGGGCGATCATCTTATAACGATCAGCGGATTGGACGTGCGTGACGTTTCCTTCGACGACATCGCCTTTCATTTAAAGATATCCAATCCGCTGCAGTTGAAGCTAGCTAGATATAAATCCGCCAAACAATGACAGGTAATAAGATTAACGCGTCATTTCTTCGATAACTAAACAGTTCTATAAATGTATTGAATTTTTTTTTTTTTTTTTTTTTTTTTTTTTTTGCGATCTTCGATTTGAAGAAACGAGCGCCAAAAGAACGTGTTTGCACTGGCGTTAATAAAGTGAACTTTTCAGGGTTCTGCGGGCGGAACTCCCAATGCGTGTCCCGACGTACGAAGAAGCATCTACAGACACCGTGGATTCTAGTGTGATATATATAGGTAAAAAAAAAATGTCTTAATAACCATAAGTACCTTTGTTACGAGAGCCGCGTATAAAATCGCGCGACTAGCTCTATTAGTTACACGCCAGCGTCGCCAATCGATCTTGCCGTTCGAACTCGCGTGCAACACGAGAAGTGAAAAATAGAATGATAGCTGAGATAAAGCACGATAAAGCGCGGCGATTTATATAACGCATGTGTATCATTTTGTTAGAGCTGACGGAGAAGCTTTGTAGCCAACTCGGAAGGAATCAATCGTTGTAACGCGCGATTGCCAGATAGTCGATTAAAAAATCTTCGTCAACGTCGATCGATCGAGTTTGTGTAAATGATTATTCCGTCTGCCGGTGCTCGTGCTCGTGCAAATATAGCTCCGATATACGACATCTTATCGTCTTATATACATATACACAAAACACACACACACACACACACACACTATAATGATATGTTATAATTATATAGTGCGAAGTAAACACGTTATCACCGATAATAACGAGGAGAATAGGACAGGTGTAAATCGATAATAATCTCGGCGAGTCTGTATATCAAGGGAAACGTCGTTTAAATCTATTCTCTTCACTTGGGAGAGATACGATGTCACTCCCTTTATATCTTCATACAAAACCGAATTCGCTTGTATGTTTCGTACTACAACTAATATATTTAAGGCAAGCAAATAGTAGATGCGATTATAGTGCGCGTTTTTTCGGATATATCCGTTTCTTTTCTTTTTTTTTTTTTTTTTTTTTAAGATAAGATTCTAGTCTCGCCCGCGAAGATCGGCATTTCTCGCCTTAATTATCGCTTTCGCTCGCGTCACGGCTGCTCCCATTATCATGGCTGACGTAACGTTATATATATATATATATATATATATGTTGTCGCATACCGTATTTTTTTCAATATTAATAAGACAAGCACGAGAGAACGGTGTACGAGCTACGTCAAAAAATATACGCCCGAGTTAAGGAAACTTCGAGTATATATCCTTGTTAAAAGTGTATTTTCCCATTTATCCAAGAATTTCGCGTAGGAATAAGATGCACCGGTCGGCCACGTCCGTTTAATAAAATCGGTAGATAGATAACGATTTTGTAAAACATGTAGCTTAATTTATAGATTAATAAAGACGAAATGGGATGCGATACATAGTAACATAAAATATATTAGACTACTCTATCCGCGACTTCCTAAGTCTTAAACGCGAAAGGACGTTCGCGTGTAACTTTGACGTAACTCGCGCGCAAATATCGTTGACGACTCGTACATCGGTATATGATGTATTTATATCGCTAATAAAATAAAATGCCGCCTAAAAAAAATTATAGAGATAATAACAGGTAATAAGAGGAGCCTGACGATCGCGGGGAGCGGTCGCGTCGAGCGAGATCACTTAGGTAGTAAGTGCTTTGGTGACGTGCGAGATCATCCTCTCGTGTCAAGATCATCCCTGTACGATCTCGCCGAAGCGTAATATAATCGCGAGACGTTTGCCGACACCAACGGATGGCGGATTATTCCGAGTGTTCAAGCGTTTTTCTTTATGCTCTTATGCTGACGTTCGTCTCAAGTCACGACAGATGACAGGTGACGCGTCGCAAAGCTAGACTGGCTTGTTGAGAACTACACATAGTTAAAATAAATATACCTACCATATATATAACTAGTCCTATAAATATTATATATTAATACGGAAATTTTCAAAGTGTGCAAGAGGAAAAACAAATACAGAGAGAAAAAAATGTGAAATTATATATATAAATAAATAAGTATATATATATATATATATATATATATATATATACATATATGTATACATACACGCGAATACATATATATATATATATATATATATATATATATATATATATAAATAATGTAGAATCTATAATAGGAATCGCGGAACACACGTTTATTTATCGCGTCATTCGTATCTCTCATCGCATGAATGATTGCACGTTCTCGTGGATTGAACGTTTTACATTTGAATTTCGCATAGTTTATCGTAGCGAGATATGTTAAAAAAGACGTCGATCTCCTGTCTCGGACGACGTGACGATATCTCGAAAACGAGTATCATCATCCGTAAAATTGTTAGTCTACGGTTATTATTATTACATAGTATATAGTATATATTGTAACGAGTTATATAGAAAAATATTTTAATTATTATATTCTATATTTATAAGATATATTATTGTATACTGAAATTTGAATTTTCAGACAGCAGAGAAAAATAGAGCAAACTTAATGTAAGCACGACGTTGAAAATCGAAGCGAACGGTGTTCGGAGAACGATCATTATACTAATGGAAAAGATATGATAATATTAGGTAAAGATGCGTGCAGTAAATTTTTTATTTTATCTCCTTAAATTTATTTTACATTAATTTATGCAAAACTGCTTCTCTTTTACTTTATATTTTTTATATTTATTTCCTTCTCTTTTATAAAAAAAAAAAAAATTATTTCCTCTTCCTCTTTATAAAGAAAAAATTTTTATTAACCTACTACTTTTACTACATTTACTTACTTTTCAAACTATACTGCTTTCTAATTTACATATATTCGTTATTACAAGCTCATGTTTGCTTTCATTTATTATATAACTTATCTTTATTTATTATTTATTATAATTAGAATTTTTTTTCCTTAATAGAAAAGATAAGCTCAAATTTCTAATTTATTCGCACAGCTATCTTATTCAAAATTCCATTAAATTTAATAGAGTATAGCCGGTAATGATGTATAATTATCGCGTTTCTGTACAATGTTAAAAAAATGTCTTGGCACTCGAGAATCGCTCGGATTACCGTCGCTCGTGCCTCTATCGATGCATCTTTAAGATTGTACACAAACTATAGGAATAATGCGTCTAGCGTTAAATGTGCGAAGGAATGAAATCCTGAATATTCATTGGAGAACTCCTGGTCCCGTGTATTTTCCGTCACTGAGTTTAAAGTTGCGTCTCTCAATCGTTATTTCGAAAACGTTCGGTATCAGATTGCCGACAGTGTGAAATTCAATATTTATCCCCAGGATGCGTTACAGGGTTACGTTACAAGAGAGACTAACGGGAAACTCTTGCTGTTGGCGAGAACACGATTGTTGAGAAAGCGCATCGATTATATGATCGCTGATGTTGCGTGTGAGTTTACAGTCAGTGGGAAATAATTAAAACAATTCCAGCCATTTTATTCTGTTCTTTGCGAGAAAACGTTAAAAATATTCTTTCGCGATCGTATAATTGAATTTGGCCTCGAATATTGCGATTAATTTATCGAGATGCGATTAATGTCACGCAATATCGAGACGCAACTTTCAAGTCGAGGACGTTCAACGCGGACTACAATTTGGGAGAAGGTCCTTCATAGTTACAGTTCTGTTCACATATACATTATATAATTGTACGATTATTGATAATATTACATATACGAGCGTGCGATTGTAAAATGGCTCGTGAAGGAAATAAATCATAGATCGCCCATTGTGATCGAATGGGACCTAAATGCGTTTCGCAAGAAAGTGAATACATAAAAGATATTATCATTATTCTCTCTCTCTCTCTCTCTTTTCCCATGGATTGTAAACAAAATTAAATAATCCGACGCCACTTTACAACCAACGGCTCATGATTATTATCCTGATTATTGTTATTATGATTATTACAGTCGACGTCATGATCATCGTAGCGCGGCACTACTGAGAGTAAGAAAGAAACTGATAATTATAGAACAAGAATAAAGTGTCACCGAGATCTATTAAAAGCATTAATTGCAACGTTGTAGTAAATAATGTTTGTTATTATTGCATAAATAATCTCTTTACACCATTTTTACTCATTATTTAGTGAACGACATAAGTAATATTAATTTGCACAGGTAAGTAATGTATGTTTCTATCATAATTTCTATAAGAAAAAGTCTTTCTCATAGTACAAAAAATCCTTTTTTTTTTTTTAAATACACATATTTATTATCCGCATACATGTATATCTCGCAATGTGCAATAAAATATCATCGTTAGCTGTTTAAATATTTTCATGCATCATAATAAACGATTTAAAAACATGCGTGAGAATATGATTTTTATATTTAACATAATTTAAAGTGAATTTACAATTTGGTGTGACGTGTGTCTTTATTATTTTATTCGCCGAAATTTTATTCTACAACCAAGGGAGAGCAATCAAGGTGAATGCAAAGGGAATTCGCGCGAGAATTATTTTGGAATAAATTATTTTACGATACGCAATGCGTCGTCCGGAATGCAATTTATCAATATCGAGATGAAATATCGAACGATCGTTCGTGAACGGCGCGAAATCTCGCGATGCCACGCGCATCTCGCGGGTGCCATTACTCGCGCTTTTTTTTTCGCTTAATTAATCGCGCATCTTGCTAAGCCGCGCGCTCGTAACCCACTTCCGTCGCCGATAAACGATTTCTTTGGTCCACTTAGAAGGCGTTCGCGAAATAAAAAGAAGAGCAATGGTGGAGATATACCCCGCGTCCATGCGCGTGACGTTGTCTCGCTTAGACGTGTCGAGTGCGTAATTAATTAACATTTGCAACTACACGCGCGAGGCACGTGTAGTAATCGCATGCTCGTTAAATTATATCTTTGTTGTTTTCGCGCGAGACCAATTTCGCTTATAGATCGCGAAAGTAAGTCAGTGAAACAAGCAACGATCTTACATCCTCTCGCGGATATATCGATATATAATCCGAAAGTTGATGGAATGCCTTAAAATTTCACGATACCGTAAAACCTGGAAGGCTGCGAAAGTTTTTAAAGTAACTTTTGCTTAAATCGCGAGAGAAATTAATCGATGGCGGCGATAGTAATCTCTCCCGCAAAGAGAGATGAATGGAAAGGACAAGAAAATGATGCGGTCGCGCGAATCTTTTCTGCGAGCGAAATGGAGCGACACGGACTCTTTTGCGTTCGATTCTTTCGAACGAAAGAGGAAGAACGAAAGCGATCGAACTTGACCCTGAGAGTTTCACCGGTCGCTTTGACAATCGGATATCAAAAGAGAAAGGCGGAAAACCAGCGTAAGAATTTATGCGAGTAGGTGTTGATTTGTCTGTCGTAGTCCATCTACGCTCAACGTCCAGCTTTTACTTCATTCAAAGTGACACGCTTCTCTCGGATATTCGCAACAGTTAACTCGAGGCCTGATAAAGTGTGCATTTCTGCTTTCCACTGCTTGCAACTGCAATATCCCATTTACAATTAAAATGTGCCTTTTTAAATTGTGATAATTTATACAAATGATAGTCGGCTTTTTCCTCACACTCTCTCTCTCTCTCTCTCTCTCTCTCTCTCTCTCTCTCTCTCTCTCTCTCCAAGTAATTAGTGCAATTATTTTCTGTCTTGTATGTTGTATATTTTTTACTGTAACATCATTTCAAGTACATTTCTCTCTCTCTCTCTCTCTCTCAATTACGTTTACTTTAGAATAATAGATTTCTTTTTAAAACTTTGTTACAACATTTGATCGAGTAGATACGGACCGAGTAGAATTTCCAATTGTTCTTTTTCTTTAAAGTCTTTTTAACTGTATGAAGAACTTATTATTCTCCTTGACTGACTAGTCGACTTATGCCGGTGAAACGAGACAGGTTCTAGAATGAATAATTGAAGCAGTTCCGTTAGATGAGCGACGTAAATATTGTTCTAAACTGTTTCCGGCCGACACCGGTTTAAATTGTTGGATTTCATTTTTAAGCACAAAATATCGACGCGATATTAGTATATATATTTTTTTCATCAGCCGATCAACAATCGTAATCCGAAATTGACTTTACTGCACTTGACTGACTGAAAAATACGATGTATTGGAACGGAATAATCGACAAATGTGTAACATTTATGTAAAATCATGATAGGCCGTGATTTTGCACCGAAACAGGATCACACGTCGTAAATCGGGATTTAATTATTTTTTGTACTTTACTGCACGAAACGGCGGGGCCCGTTTACGAGGAGCAACGATCCATGGAATATAGCTCTCGCGGCCGGTTTTACCTTTTTCCCTGCAAACCCCGTTTCATGCAGGTCACGTGTCGACGAACCGGTTGTCCCGAAACCGGAAATGAAAATGAACGCGTTTTACCGGACGTATATAATCGTACGTATTCACTCCGTATTGCCCAATGAAACTAGACTGAAAGATATTAGATACCGGATGAAACTAGATGAAAGTCGTGAGAAAGGCTGTTACATGTCATTAATTCTGCTGTCAATTAACTTGAGCCAAAATAAAAATCTATTATGTATATTAGTTTGACGCGGGCGACTTCTTCGCAAAGAGATAATCCGTACATCTTCTGCGATATCTATCTATATCTACATAAATCTTACGATGCTAATGATAATCAAGAGGAAAGGAAAAGGAAAGTTACGAAAATTATAAAATATCTGAGCAGAGTTTTCGAGCCTTAGTTATAACGCGGTCAATGAAAAGTTGACGTAAAAATGACTGCAAATGCCAGAAATAAAAAAAAACTTAAAGGAGAAAGCCAATTTCTAAATAATATTTATTCATATAAACTCTTTTATATATAAAAGAGAAATATTCTCTTTTCTTTTTATACTGTACACATATTTCTGATACATCGTCGATGATTGTCGTAAATTGAAATCATTAAACTGCTGTTATAAAACTTGTTTTAACGAGGAAAAAAAAAATACTTTCAAGGATATGAGTTTTGTTTTTATTACACGCCGGGTCTTTGATTCATGAATAAAATTTTGCTGCCTCTCTGAAAAACGTAGCGGAAAGGTTAAGAACCGTTCGACTGCGCTCGAGAAGTAGGGGAAGGTCACTGGCAGCGTAAAAATGCAGAGGACGAAATGCTGACGTTCCTGTCCGCGAGGCACGATATAATTATATTCTCTTGCCCCCCCCCCCCCCCGCGTAAAAAGGAGCAAGGAAAGACAGAGATGGCGATATTATAGCATGACGCTCCAAGGTTCGAGAAATGTACGTAACGGCATGGACTACTTCCACCACATGCGTGCGTGAATATGTGCGTGTATGCGTGTGCATTCGCATTCCGAACTTTCTTAAGCAATTATGTCATAACACACGGCGGTGCCCCCCTTTTCGCATCTCCATCTCGCGCTATGCAATCAGTCTCTCCCACCTCTATTTCGCATCTGTCCTCTCTGGACCGCACGGTGAGATCGTAGAGGCTCTTCTTGGCTATCACGTCATTATTCAAGAATCGAATTTCTCGCTAATGATTATAAAGTGGCCGTCATTTGCGGCTGCATCTTGAAGGAGAAGCGATTACATTGTTACTCGTACATGTATTACTCTCCTTCATAAATGAAACGCGTGCAAATTATAAAGCGTTTGAAGCAAGAGTGGACTAATAATTTGTAAGATCCGCTTTTTTTTCTAATATGAAAGTGCATTTAAAAAAGTCGTAGATTTAGAAGATTTTCATAAGGCGTATTTATATATATTATTAAAATTTAATGTACTTATTTATTTATTTTGTATTATATTCTATTAATCTATTATTTTATTAATATTTAAAATTTAATTTCTATTTCTATTATTCTATTAAATATTTATTTTTTTTTATATTCTATTAAATTCATATTATATAAAATATTTTATTAAATATTTCAGCAGAGTGGGTAAAATATGTTGATTTTTGTCTAGAAAGTGTAACGTAAGTTACATATATCTTTTTATAGTTTTTGAGTTGCTGAATATGAAAATATCCGTTATTAGTCTAAGTTCTTAGGAAAATAGTTAAAATTCATCTTAAATGCTTGAAATAAGTCATTTTTAATATTAATTTAATTAGTGTCGATTTTGTCGCAATTATTTAATTATTTATATTATAGTTTAGTTTTATAATTTCTTTTACAGAAAAGAAATATTTTAAAATGAAACATTTTAAAAATGCTAAATCTAACATAGCAAAATCAATATAATATAAAAATTAAAAAATAAATGATCAATTTATTCAAACAATCTTAAGCCTTATCAGATGCAGCTGTATACATTGTACAATTTTAAATATCTTAAAATGGACTTCTATTACCATAGAGGTTCCACCTAGAGAGGCGCGTTAAGTTTTTTATAATAGATTTTTACCTGGAGCCTTATTATATTACGTTTGGTATCATAATGTATAGCGTTTCGTTTCATTCGTCATTAGAATCTTAATCTTGTAAGTTTCTTGATTGATCGGGTCCTCTAATGTTATATAAAGTCAAAATATCTATTTCTATATCTCTTTTTATGTTTTTAAAATTCTCTCCTCAGTATTTAATTATTATTATAAGCTGCATATTTGATGAGACTAGATTAAGATTCTTGAATAAATGGACTATTTATTTTTTAATTTTTATATTAAGTTGATTTTGCTATTTGTTAGATTTAGCATTTCTAAAGTATTTCATTAAGAGTGTTTTTTTAGTTTTCAGTAAAAGAAATTATAAAACTGAACTATAATATAAATAATTAAATAATTTCAAAATCGACACTAATTGAATTACTATTAAAAGTGACTTATTTCCCTTTAAAGCGACATTTTACCCACCCTCTTTTAATTTCTATTAATATTATGTTATAAATTATAAATTCTTCGAATTTCTATTATTCTATTAAATATTTATTTCTTACGATTATATTCTATTAAATTCATATTTTATATTATCGATAGCATATATGTTTCGAATCCCGTAGCGATCATTAGCGTAACGCTAATAATATTAATATTAGATATTAATGTGTTTTTGAAACCAGAAACGCGGATCTGAGACTCGCTCACGATATTCATCTCATTGCTTCAGCGCTTCGCGCACGAATAACGATGAGTCTACTTATTATACGAATTTCGCGAGGGCCATGCTAATTATTCGCTGTTGCTCAAAAGTGGTGGCTGAGGCCAATAACAGCCCGGCTAACAATATGGTGCCGGAAGGGAGGAGTAGTACGTTGGTTATACGGTCGGTCGTTTCTCGAATATCGTTCTACGCCCTCCGGTTATCATTCTTACCATTATCTTTGTAACTCTCGCAATCTTTGCAATTAAGCGGCTTACGAGTGGTGGAACAGCCTTTTCTCCTGTCTTTTCACGGCAGTATCTGCATCTACCAGAACTTTGCACTTTGATTTATTAATTATCTAGTGATCTATTCAAAGAATCGCCATTCTCGAAAGAAAATGGAACTTTTGCACTCTTTCTTTGCTTAAACTTTTAAAAACACGCAATCTTTCATTCCGCAGTTAAATCCAGCGAAGAAAAGAGAAATTGAAAAATGCTAGATTAAGAAGCAATGATGTAGCATTCTTCTTGAAAATTTTGTGCTTTCTCTCAATATTCAATTAAATTCACAGTTTGCCGGTAAAGCAAACCGAACATGAAACATCGAGACATTTCGCAGTCTGTTGTAAAAATGTTGCAGGCGATTCGTTATCGTTAATTGTCTCAATTTGACGGGCGAAATTTTAAGCGTTTAAATTTTACAACTCGTTATCGGGAAAATTCGTAGACACATAACAACGATAGGCAGAGATGCGTATCGCGAACGTTAAAATTTAGGTGGTTCCGCGTCCGTGGATCGCGGGAGATCGCGTTTCCCGGCGCGTATGGTTTAACATTCGCGCATAACTTTCCACGAGGTGGAAAGCACCTCGCGGTCGCGATCGGTCCGGCGAATACTTTTTCGTGTTGCGAAGTAATAGCGAAGTCGATTCACGGAATAAGAAGGGTCAGGCGAAGCCTACTTTCTTCCTCTGAATTGTCGCGCATTCGTGGGGGGAAACGCGAGTTCGGTGGAAACCTCCGAGCGAGCGAGAGAAGGTCTTCCCTCGCAGACCGACGGTCAGCCAGTATGTGCTAGTCCCGTAGTCGGTATAGTTAATGTGAGGCAGTAAAACGTAGCGGGGCCTGCGATCCACTCTCGATCGATTCGCGGATCGCGCGGGATCGCGCACTTTGAAATACGCGCAGCAAAGCCGCAGGCGGTTTATCGATTCGCCAAAGCATCTGGTCCAATTCATTGATCGCGGTGATCCCCGTGGATATTTGCCGCAGGAATACACGCCGGGGCAACGTGCAAGTGAGTACGCAATGTTCATGGGTAATCATGGTAGTTGATGCTGCTTTAGACGCTTGTGAGAGAAATTGTAATTTAATGGAGGTCGTGCGAGAAATTTGGTAAATGTCGATTATCGCCCAAAAGTGATAAATGACAGGGACGAGAGATAAATTTCTATCAATTGCGCGGATGGAACAACCAATCTAAATTTTTATCTGACAGCTGATTGATAATTTTGAATTATATCCGTCGTTCCAACGCACCCATTGTTGATTATCAGTGAGTGTTAACGCCTGTGTTGAATAAACGGTGCACGAGAGTCCATTGAGATTCGAATCGGTTGTGCACTCGTGCATTAACATAATCATAACGTAAATATTGACCTCGACTAATGTGGTTATTGGAATATCCTCGAGCCGCGGAATATATTCACGTTGAACCCCGATGATATATATTTTGACAACATGTATTAACTGTAATTAATGTATCTTTATATTTAATTTAACATTTTATCCCTCTGTTGTATATACGAGACATTAAATTACATTTAATGGGACAACAAACTAACATCTTCTGCAACTTGTGTAACGTTTCCATTTTTAATTGCATTTAATATAAAAATTTAAAGGCTCCGGGTAATTTTTCTCTCTCTCTCTTTCTCTCTTTTTTTTTTTCTTTATTTTTACACACAACATAATTAAAACACACTCAAAAAGAGTATCAACAACCGCTAGATAATAATAGATATGTATTCCATTGATATATCTTTTATTTGTTTCTGGTGTTATATCTCATATTAATGTTTGAAACGAGTAATAAATATATACTCCTCCTCGATATATCTTAATTATCAGATAAAATTATAGGTATCATCTTCTGTCAGGTTAACGTACAGATTGCTCGATTCATGAATCGTACTATTTGTCGTATCTGGAAAGTTATCCTTCAAGTATCGGCATGTAAATTATACTATGCGATATCCGTAACAAGAGGTGTGTAACCATAACCCAGTTTATTGATTCGCGACGATTCCGCGAGTGCATCTTTCAAATCGATTATTACTCTCAAAATCGGGGTAGAACGCGGACCGATAAGTTTCAGTATTAATTGTATGTATGCTACGTGAAATGTTCTTTACAAATATTTTATATATAAAATATATATAAAATATTTTAATGCGTTGATATATCACATGTATTCGGGTAAAAAACCAAGGTACTTAATTGTAATTACATAATTGTAAAACCATTATTTCATGTGCTCGAAAACTCTTTTTCTATAATTACATAATTTTTTACACCGAGTATAATATTTAATATCTGCGACATTATAATATATATGTATATGTCATATCTATAATAATATCCAATGCTAAAGAAACTTGACACATCTAATAAAAATAAATGAGCAAATTTCTCTTTACCTTGTGCAAAGTTGTCATTCGTGTTGGATTGCACCAGAGCACAGATCCGTGAAATGGAAAAGGAAAAAGAAAGAAAGAGCGAGCGCGCGCAGAAGCTCTTATCAAAAATTTATAGTTGGAATAAAAGATACTGCATAAACCTTCGAACTCAGAAAACGAGAACTGCCTTCTAAAAATTTTATCCGTCAGCTAGATCCTCAAAAGAACTTGACATAACATAACGTTAGATACCATAAAATTTTGCGCTCTAGTCGGGAAAAGTGTAATTCTAAAATTGCGTCGAAATCTTAGAGGCACTGCAGCACTGGATCGTAAGAGTATATATATATATATATATATTTTTTTTTTTTATTTTTCCACCGTCATTTATAGCTTATACAGACATGTCAACACGCTTTATATGCATATCACGATCGCCTTTTTCTTTCCATCCTTTTTTTACGATCCCGTATGAAACATTTATGGTCAGACATTTATTATCGAGGATATATCGATCATAATTCTGCATGTATAGGCGCATCCGCATCGTGCGCTATTTACAGAAGCCGATATATCGTGACCATTTATTCGGGGATTGCACGGGAAAGGGGATAGGCGGCTCGGTAACGACGGAAGAAAAATACACTGAAATATATGAGGAAAGCACAGCGAATGAATTCATGGCCCGCAGCGGCCGTTCGATAATGTTGCACTTTATATCGCAAATAATGGATGACGTCCACGCGTGTTTGTTCTCCGCCTCCTAAGTACGATCATCTGGGTTACACGCGTCCGAGTACACATTACATATCTCGTGGCACAGCATTTTACTACGTACGGACCTGTTCACATCTTGTAAATATTTGACGAAACCGATGAGATTAGCCGAACACCCTCTTGGACGATAACCCTAGAATTGTGGATATATTTAATCCTGTGTCTCTCAGATTGGGGATGTTGCATCATTTATGATTTCTTATTTAAAATTATAATCATGATACAAGGGTATAAGATTTCAATATATTTGAGTAAATTTTTTTTTATTTTGCTCCAACTTACGCATAATTCGCGAACCTGTAATAAATATAATATATGTAATATATATAAAATGTAATTGTACAAAAAATTTTCAAGCACATGAAATGGTTTCATAATAACATAACGCGATTATCTTGATTTTATTATATAAGTATACATTTTATCTTATCTCTAGATACAATATAATCTTAGCAAAATATTTCCCCAATTATGTTGAAAAACTAAAGCACGTTTTGAAAGTAAAGGATTTTCAAACCGATTAATTACATACCATCAATTTGTGTATAGAATTTGCAATTCTATAAATTTTCCATCAATGTCATTATACGTCGGTTTGCACAATCGTCGTATTTTACGTTGTATTTTGTCAAAGTGTGATTAATGCATATCGACGTCGAAAACAGGCAACAGTAGAATCGAATTTCATCGATCGGCCGCGACAAGTGGGTCAAACGCACGTTTGAATTTTCACCCGCTCGTTCCGTAAGCGAGTCGTATATTCGCATCCGGATTCGCCCGGGGGGTTATCGGGGGCTGGCTAACGAATAATAAATTTTTTTGCCCTCACCCTGGTCGGGTAAAAGGTACGCAAGCTTTTCACTACGCTATCACATTCGCTCGCCACGCCGGATAACGTATATCCCGGCGACGTCACGTACAGCCAACGTATGAACTGCCAACCCGAGTAAAAAATGCCGAAGGGAAGAGAAAAGAAAGAAAAAGGGAACAGTTTGAACACGAGAGTCGGAAAAAATAGATCGGCCCTACGCAGCACAATGTTATTCCTCTCTCTCGTGTAAAATGACATATGTAATTTCTGAATTTCAAACAGCAATCATTAAATTATGACGTTAAACTTAATTAACTTTGTCACTCAGAATGAGTAAGCGTATGTATCACACACATGTATTAATTATATACACAGTAAACATGAATATTAATTATTATATACGTTAATTATATATTGTTTTTTAAGTATATTTTTAAGTAGACAAAACAGTAAGTAATTGTGTTTCAAATAACTAATTTTAATTACTTTAAACAGCCAATTTATTAGATTTTATATGGAAATTATTATTTTTTATTATCACGTATCTGTTTTCAAGAGTAATGCAAGAAAATATAAGGCAATATGTATTTATACGATAGTCTTACGTAATATATTATATAATAACAAAATAGAGCTCTAATTATTTTAATAATCGATTTGAACGACGAGTTTTTTCCAAGTTTAACCTGCTTTCAACTGATCATATCGGACTAAAAGCGCGTTTGAAGAAGAAAATTTTTGATTAAAATCTGTTTTTGCCCCAAGGAAAATCGGTCTATTATATATTTCATTACTCTAATCGTAGCATAATTGACGAGTTAACCCGTAGGAGTTTCGCGAGCCTTATTCTTCCATTCGTCGCGAATGCGAATAATCCGAAAGCGAGTGAATAAATTTGTGGGAGACGGTTATTACGACTTCGACATCGGTAATAATAGAAGTGTATTGGAACTCTCGTGTGAATGGAATTGTGTAATTACAAAACCGGTATGCGATCGCGTCGATCAATTTCTGATAGGCGGAATATGCCTCGTTCACTTCGTTCCTGTCACTTTCTTGCTCAATGACGAAAAGAGGTCGTTAATCTCTCGTGAACATTTTCATGGAGAGCGTGCCACTTTATATACGTGGATGATGCGGTAAACGGTGTGTCATTAGAGTGCATTTCGTTAATAAATCGAACGCGCCTGTCTAAATGATTTGTAGAACATTTTGAGAGTACGTGAGTGTAATGATGATAATGCTCGAAATCTTCCAATTTCCAATCTAACGATGATATGTAATTGGAAATAAATTGTATCCGTCATTTATCACGATGCGTCGCTACTTCCGTCACTAACGAGCGAAAATTTTCGATGACAATTAACTCGGTCATCTTGGAAAGAGGCAGAGAATGAGCAAGCGAGATTCTTTGCATATTTCACAAATATTATGAATAAAAAAATACTTGGCACAGAACACTTTTACCAAGAAAAATATGGAAATTCTGATTTTTTTCAAATCATATTTTTCGTTTAAAAACATTAAACGTGTAATTCGTCGCGGAAAAATATAGAGGAAAGGAAGGAAATATATTTGTTGCCCTGTACCATTTTGTTATTGAACCGTTCGATTACTGCGAGCGTAACTTTTAATTTTTGCAATGTAAAATCGCAAACACACAGGCGGTCGAACAAACGCGAGAGGACGAAGAAATGAGACACCACGGTCGTTCCATCGAACCGGTCGTTCCGAATGAGCTGTCTCTGTTGAAGCACCAATAACGATCGGACAGGTAGCACATCTGAATCGATACTATTCTATCGGATTCAAAATTCACGCGGGTTCGATCAAATTTAACGACGTACCGATATATATCGCAGGCTAACTGACCCGCTTATCGCTTCTGCGTGCGTGAATTGATTTCCGCGAGCACTACTTTCTATTACACGGGGCCGCGGAATATTATCCCATCTCTTGACGGATGAATGACAGAGAGAGAAACTGGGGGGAAAAAGAAGAGAAACAAAGAGAGAGAGAGAGAGAGAGAGAGAGAGAGAAGAGAAGAAGAGTGAAAAGCAACAATTTCATTTCTTGTATTCAGGCCGCGTGGCAGCCGCGCTTGATCGTCGCTTTCATAAGTCAAATCTACCGCGTTTGAAATCATTATCGCGACTCTCTCTCTCTCTCTCTCTCTCTTTCTTTTTCTCGGGACAAATAGAAAATATAATATCCTTTCCCAATGCGTCGATCATTCCGATCGCATGCTGTATATTAATCACACTTATGCCGTGTGTGCCAAAACAGTCACGTAACAGTGTCAGCCACGGTAGACGCTATTACTCGAATTAGTGATGCGACACGAATATTTGCATAATCAAACTTTCGAAAGATCGAACCGTTATCTCCCCGATGTTACCGAAATTTCCGTAGTTTATCAAATTTCCTTCCAATTACTTCCAAGTGCTGATTACCAATATACACATTAAGATGCCAGGTGAAGAAATGTACTTCTTTACCGAGATTTCTCCATGATTATTTTTAACACGCGAGGAAACAATTATTCTGAATATGATTTTCTAACTTTTACGAATGCCTTCTCTCTTTTCAGTTTTTATTTTTGTTTTAAGAGATATGTAAGAAAGGCTAGAGAGTGTTTTATATTTTAGATTTCGTTTTGCATAACAGCTTTATACTTAAACGTATGACTTTAGTGGTTGTTAAAGCAGCACGTGACGCTTATATTCAATTGTTTTGAATGTGATTTTCCAACTTTTAAATGTATACATCTTACGAATTCTTTCACTCTTTTCAGTTTTTATTTTTGTTTTGGCAGATATACAGGAAATAGCTAGAGTGTTTTATATTTTAGATTTCATTTTGCGTAACCATTTCTATAAGAATTTCACCTAAATGTACGACGAGCTGCTTCAGCAGCTGTTTAAGCAGCACGATGCCGATTTTGCTTCCCGATCGAACGGTAGTCAGCAACAGCGCGCCGATGAAGTGGAAATGTAACTTTTGCAAAGATGCTCCGAAGTTTTCAATATAGTGGGAACTGCATGGTGGGAATAAATTTACTACGTGTTCGTTAACAACCTTACGTACGCGCAAGCACGTGTGAAAGAAGCTCCATTTGTGTCAGACGGGTTTTTCTCCGTCTCTCGCGAAAATTCGCCTTTTGCGTGCACGTGCTCGGTTCGTGCAAGAACGAGACCGCAGGTGGGTCTCCTAGTGAGAAACGGGTGCTCTTAGAACGGAGAAAGTTTTTTCTTTTTTCCAGTTATGGTTCCGATATAATCGACGGGATGTGAAGGTAGGCGAGTGTGCCACGGAAACTTCCGTAAAGTTGACGCTTCCGAGCTCGAAATATATAACGTTCATTTTCCTTTAATGATTAGAAAAAAGTATGTTGAAAAGAAAAAAATCTACTTTAGTTTCTTGGATCAAGATATCGATTAATAATCAACAGAATATGAAATTTCAAAGTTAATAAGATCTATATTTTTTAAAAGAATTATTGAGCCCATTATTTTATTTTTATTTAATTTTTTCATTTTAAATATATTAAATTAATTATTTTTAAATTTATTCAAAAATTTTTTAATAAAATTTCAACAATTTATTTTTAAAATAATTTTAATACGTAAATAATTAGACTAATATATCATATCATAAATAATATGACTTGAGAAAAGGAATATTGCCATATACATAATAGGAGAACGGCACCGCGGGGTACAATAATGCAGAGTCGATATCTTTTTACAGAGATGCTACCATGTCATGAAATATGTTGCAATTATTGCTATTAGGTGTCTCTTTTTGCGTACTGTTATCAGTAGTCGCAATATTTTTAGTTGAAAGTTGTTATAAATTATTTAATGCACTTGTTGTGCTCTCTGCGACTGAGTTGTAATTCTTCGATATATTTACATAAGGTAAACAATGATACCATTCTATTTTTCATTACCGTAAATACACTTATATTTTAAAATGATCTTTTCTTATTAATTTCATACTGTGTCTATTAAATATTGCGTAATTATAATTTTTTATATGATCAAAAGTAAATAAATATGTTTTGAGGCTTAATGAAATATTAGTCCACGAAATGTTGTACTTTTTATTTTTATACTAGAGACAGAAAGAGAATATACATAGATGCTGTCTTTCAAAATTAATATTTAAAATTATTATATTAAAGGATATTTTTCCATGTTTTAAAGAAAAAAATATTTATTATAACAAGAGAATTGTTTTTATTTATTAATTTATAGTTATCATTTAAAAATACATATCTATATTCTTATGTTCTATATATCATATTATAATATACAACTTTTAAGAAGTTTTAGACATCAATGTTAATGAAATAAACAAGTTTTGGAGGTAGTCCATTATACCCCGCATGAAAAGCATATCACGAAAATCTAGGCTTTTATTAAATCAATAATCTCGTCTATTTAAACTATTATTTTATTATTTTATAATAAACTTGTGTTTTTTCTTATAGTGGATATTCCAAAGAATATTTTTACTAAAAAAACGATCGATTTATTTTTTTTTAATATGTTGAAAACTTGTTCAATGCTTACGTTGGCCGTTCTACCCCACGTTCCCCTATAAAAAAATATTAAAATTAATATAAAGTTTATGAAAATGAACGAGTCTGATGATTAATCAGTTAGACCGAATGCACTTGTATTCTTTGAAAACTTGAAGTAATGTAACAGTATTACGTGAGTTCTCACAAAATTACACAAAAACCATGTCGGTGATAAAATGCGTTACATATAATTTGGTGAGAAAGAAACGCAATCTATTGTTCCCGAGTTTGGCGACGTGAGAGAAGACGACAATGGTTCCCACTTTTTTTAACGCATTATAATTATAATATGAGAAAGTACACACACACAAATCTTTCCTGTATTTTTCATCCGTATATTATTTCGATCCCTTCTAGCGAATATATTGCGTAATAAGATTGTGCTGTGCAAAAAATAGATTCAGTAAAACTTTTTAATTATGATCGATTTTTTTTATCTTTACGACCGGTTTCGCTTACCTTCGTCAAATGATTACTTTCGCGCGTAATTACAACATTTTGTTATACAGATATATACATATATACAGAGTGGGTCAAATAATTTGTTGCAAGCTATTTTCTTTGAAACTATTAAAGATATGAAGTTGAATTTTTTTACATCAAATGCACACAGGGGCTGAGTTTTTGATGTAAAGAAATCTTTATGGGGGGCTTTTAGGGAAACAAAAAAAGAAATCTATTTATTTTTTAAATGGAAACGAGGTACAATTTTTTTATACTCGAATAGCTCTCATCAAAATTAATAACATTTGTTTGAAACATTTTTGTTATTTTGCATACAGAATTTTTCCATAACTGTTTAATAATGCAGAATAAAAAAATGTTTCACTTAATGGTTCTCTTTTTTTGCCCCCCTAAGAAGCCCCCAAAAATTTGTTTACACACCAAGTAGTCAGCCCCTGTGTGTGCCATTTAATATTAAAAAAATTCAACTATATATCTTTAATAGTTTCAGAGAAAATGGATTGTAACAGATTATTTGGCTCACCCGGTATACTTTTTTTTCTTTCAATATTTTACGTAATCAATCTTATGGTTTCTTCACGAGAGACCCGCCGTCACGTTCAATGACGTGCAATTTCGTCGTCGTCGGCGGCGGAAAAACCAGTTTCGCTGCCGCGTGTTTCGCGTGTCGCTTTCGGAATAATCGATTCAATTAACCCCGCGCATCCGTGCAATTATCGAGAGTCCCGAAGAGTGACGAGTCGTGATCTTACTTAACCCTCTCGTGCATTATTCATCGACCGTGTGCATTGAACCGGTCGTGTGTGTACGATCATTGTCGCATGCGAGCGCTGCACTTGCTCGTGCATCGAGGTCGCTCGCGGTGACGAGTAGAAGGAGGGGGAGAAAGAGGGGGGGGAGAAAGAGGAGGACGCGCCTGCCGGCTCCCTCGAAATTGTCATAACTTTCCCTTCGCCGAGACACTTTTCTTCATTCTAGAAGCTACGTGACCTACAGGAATCGGCGTGGCAGCGCCCAGCTATGCATATTAACTCACGTATCTAGGCGCGTCAAGAGTCGCGACGACCTAGATAATCCGGATAGTTTCCTTGAGACTATTGAGGAAAGCGCATGATATCCGTCTGTCATCGAGAGCGATCCAATTCTCTCGGTTTGTAATTTTCAAGCTCCGTCGTTCGCCCGGAGAGGAAAAGACGGGCGGCCGCGAATGCACAATTATTTGCGATCATTCCCGGTGACTTGCAACGTTATTTGATCAAGGTAATCCGTAAACTGCTGCAGTTGGAGTTTCTGGAACGCGGCGGCGAACCTCTATTCGCTTTATCCGGCATGCGTTGAGGCGAGACTTCTCTCTCGTTTGCGAGCTTTCGCAAACGAGATCACTTTGTAGTGCGTGTTAACTTTTCCTGCCTTGAGATATCTCGACAGACGATTATGTGTACCGCAGCCTCTGTTCCATAAGATTCTATAAAATTACATTTACAGCCTATTACGAAGGAAAAAAGAATTGTTCGTTTGCATCTGCGACGAGCAGATTAATTTCGCAACTGTCATATCGTACACGTGGATGTGACAGAGCTTCGATCTCGTAGAGAATCGATTATAAAATATTTTGAAATTTTAATACTTTTTATTGCATTTATTCTCTCTCTCTCTTTTTTTTTTTTTTTTAAATAAAATTCTAAATAGATTTTATAAAGCTTGAAATATACGTTTCTCATCCTACTCTCATTCTGTACCTAAATCATTAGGTACGAGTGTAGTCTTGACGTAGATAAACGTGTCCGAGCTGCTCAGTTATCGATTATGGAAACGAGGGATTTGCGATATCTCTCGCATTAGTTAAGGAAAGTACAAACAATCGAGAGAAAAGTTGGTTAATTCATCCTTTTCCTTTTCCGAGCACGGTCCTCGCTTCGTTTCACTTCGTCCCGCGACACGCTATGAGAACCCGTCCGATGCAATTAATCGCGTTCGATCATTAAATTTCTAAGATAGTTGGACGTCTCTCTCTCTTTCTCTCGAATGAAATCTTTCACTCGGTTCTAGTAAGAAAGCTAGACCGGCCTTCCTCCCATTTTATTTTCGTCGACTCTACTCGCTCTTGACGTTGATTTCGTCATTACTCGGCTACTCTCGATGCGTCACGACATCGAAAGTATCCTCAGGTATTTCGCCGACATATCTCATCATTACTTTTACTCGCGTCATAGAACACTTGTCGATCTCGTTGTAGCACTTTACATAGCTTTATTATAAGCACGCGTCGTCCTATTAACGTTAACGTTGGAGAGCCAGCTAAAGACGACGTCATTAAAGTCAATTATTCGAGTGCACTTTGAGAGGGAAATTAAAAATATAAATATCAACTTTTTCTCGAATATTTTTAAGCAAGCCTGCTACCAGAATATTCAAACGAAAAAATAGAATATACAGCGTGTCCTGTAATTGGTGAAAAACCTAACATGCTATAATGGCAGATTGTTGAGATCATTTGGAGACGATTTTTCTTCATCGAAAATGTCGAGGCATCAATCATTTCCAAGTTATAAGCAATTGAAAAAAGGCGCTTTTTGCAAACTAAACTTTTTAAAGTTAAAAAATTACCAAAACTATATTCTTCAGTTAATTTCAGATAGAGTTTACTTTAGTAGAACTTCAATTTAAGATTTAATTACAAAGATATATAATGATACAAATTGGAAACTTGCAAAAAAATAATGACATCTCTCGATATTTTTGCTGAGAAAAAGTGGATTCCAAATGATCTAAAGAATCTGCAATTATAGCAGGGTTTTCACCAATTACAGGACATCCTGTATTCGTTGTTTTCTCTCTTTTATTTTCCGCAATTATTGGCTCAAAATTATACATTGTATATTTATCACGTTGTTTATAAATAACTTGAGATCAAATTATCAATATAATATATCTGGGTATATAATAGCCAGAAATTATAATCAAAATAACCATATTACAAATTACATTTGTATAACTCACAGAGCAGTTTATTTCTTCTCCAAACATATTGAACATGTCTCTGTGGTTTGAAACATTGGTTTTTCAAATAATAATTTGAAACAAATATTGAAATAATAAATACATCCATATTATCATATATTTTCACGTGTAATTATATGCGCGTCTGTTGAATAATAAAGTACACGCACAGACTTTTACAATGCGAATAATTAATTATGCTGTCCCAAATATAATTAGGTCGGCTGTTTGACCATTTTTCAGTTGGAACATTCGTATTATGCACTTTGAATAATTCGCGGTGACGTTACATGGCATAAAATAAGTTTTATTGTACTGTTTAGTACATTGTTAACGTAATTATTATATATATTGTACATCAATTGATTTATGTAATCGATTGATTGAATAAATCAGTGGGGACAAAACTTTTTAATTTAAAAATTAGATTGAGATTATATTTTGATTTGTTATCGTGTTTGATATTGATGGAGCATTTTAATTTTAATTATCGAATATATTGAGTGCTCGATTTTCACGAGGATATTTGTTTATTTTTCGACGCGTGTTATTAAAAACCAGTTGAAATATACTGTACAGAGAACAGTAAACAAAGCTAGAATTTCTAAACTATTGAATCCCGGGAGTATTTGCAATACTACAAACATGAATTGCATCTGCCGAATGATAACTCGATAACGACAAACAAGACTCAGGAAGCGCCCGAGAGTCTGAAAGTTAATTAACATGATGCAAATAATTGCAAGTATCCTGTATTCGTTACTTATTATCAGATTGCGAACGAGACACGAGATCTGACTTCGATAAGGCAGAGATTTCCGCCGCGCATCTTCATCTTTCTCCATCCTGTTATTGCTATTATTATATAAACTGCAGCGTCGAATTTCACTAATAAACCTCAAAAAAAAAAGTTCTTAATTGGTTCTTAACCATCTTTTCTCACATTTAACGCAACACAGTTTTATTTTTTATGGCGCTTTTTTTTTTGTAGAAATAAATGCAATCGGATATGAATTATTTATATATGGCAAACTAATAATGTTTTTTTCATTAATTGATATATGTATAGTTTTATTATAGTTAAACCAGTCAGAGTATTTAATCGATGTCGTATAGAAGGGGATGATGCGTGATTTAATAATCTGATCTGCATAAATTATCATGATGCCGTTATCGATCTAGCATATTGCAGAGCTCTCTCTGAGAGCCAGTCTGTTTGATCAGGAAGTTCTCCTGAATTGCAACATCAACACGTTCTCCACTCGCTTTAACTACAAGTTAAACAGCCGTCGGATTTTACCGATACAAGCATGTTCCGACTTAAACAGCAAATCAAATCAGAAACCTAGCGTACACATCAGAGAGTTAATCACGTTTAGCAAATTATCGAAGTTATCTTCTAGAGAAAGGCGTTATATATAGTATAGGAGATAAAATTAATAGATCTCACGCTGTTAAATCGACAGTGTAATATAATGCTGTTTACTCGATAGAACTGTCAGAGGAAATGCAATTCTGTTGGCGCGCGCGCAATAGAATATATCTTACAGTTACCTAACAAGAGAACTGTCAATGTGTGCGCTGTTCGAATCACGGTTATCGAATTATTCTCACGCCGCTTGACATTTTCGTTACTTATTATACGTACATATGTGTGCACGCACATGAGTTCCCCTTTCACTTTTCTGTAACGAGCGAGTTTCCCGGTAACGTTAACATTAAGGTTGGTTTATGTATCATTTCGCCGCAACCAGACCTGTCGCATTACAGTGAAAGTATCCCATTCGAGAGGGAAATGCGCTGCTCGTCGTACAAACTGTCTGAGAGATCCTCCGGTCATTCATGAGGCCTCATCTGTGGTCTGTTATTCGCTCGTTAACGAGTAATTCGATATTGCGGGCGTGCTCCGAGTTCTCGTGAGATTGAGCATCTCGCGCAATCTTCTTATTATCTTCTCTCCGACGTAGTCTTATGTCACCGTTAATGAATCGCGCTTTACGCAATTTTCAGAATTGGAAGAAAAGTATCATGTCGAGTCAAGTGGACTAAAATTATATACTGCGCAATATCGCGAAACGAAATAATACGTTACGTTATTAATAGTGCGTTATAACAGTACAAGAAAACTATATAATATTTCATTTTGCGATACAAGCGTAAAACTTGGTACGTATATCAAAAAATATATGGTGAACAAAAATCCGTCGAGGCACAAACTGTGTTTGATATATTTTTGCCGATACCTTTAAAAATGGCAACAAAAAAATAGTTTTTTCCCAAATAACTCGAAAACGGTAAAAGATATCAGAAATATTATATTTATATAAAAAATATTCAGCGCCAAAAAATACACATTTTTTGTCCAAAGCATTTTTTTGTACGATCAAAAACAAAGCCGCTATTTTAATTAAATGTCGACACAAATATTATTATAGTTTAAAAAAAAATGTCGAAAATGGCTACGGTTCTGCTAATTATAATTGACATTGTATTTTATAAACTTATTATTATACTTATATTATTTCTTCGGAGAAAACTTTTGGTTCTCGTGCACTCAAAAAATTTTTTTGCTAATGTAGATAGATTTCTAGATGTCTTAATTAAAATTTAATGCTATTTTTTGTATCTGTTAGAATATTGTTTGTCGTGTAGAATTTATAGCAGCAATATTCTAGAAGTACCTCTAGAAAATTTAGATCCCATTGCCAAATATAATTGTCCTTAACAATAGGCCTTAAAGATAGGTATTGCAGAAAAATTGTCTGTCTAAATTACACTAATAGTACAGATATAAATTCTGTCTCTGTCATTTAAACTGATCAAGTACAAAATATATATACCTATCACAGTATTTGTTAATCATTTATCTGTTTCAGTTAATTTTTTACACCTAGAAAATTTTTGTTCAAGTTGCAAGATCAGTTTTTTTGAGTGTGAAATTCTATTTTCGTGAAAAGAAGGATCCCAATTTAAAGTCTCGGAGATTTCAATGCCCTTTCCCGAAACTCTGGACTTTAATTGCGAGCTGTTAAAAATCGCGTCTTCCGCGATGTTAAGACGCTTAATTACGGTACGTCTTACAATTGTAAGTCTAATTTGCGCCGAGAGTACGCAAGATACGTATGTTGGGAGGTTGCCATGCGCGACGAGTAGACCGTAATCTTATCTGGAATAAGACATCGAACGCTGCTCGTCATTGTTATAATGGGGATCCCAGTAATGATTAGGCCATCGAGAGAAGTCTTGGGAAACGCTGTTTCCAGACGTACGGCGTTGCGACACACGCGTGCGCGTCCTGCGTTCGTTGCACGCCACCAGCACACGCGTGACAGGAGGAATCCACGAGAGTTTCGAGAGAGGAGGGACGGATTATTTGAAGAGAGACTGGCGATCACACACAATTGCCTTAGGCGGATTTCATCGTCTTATAAAAACAGCGGAATAAACGCGCCGCTTCACCATTATTACGCGTGTCCAATTTTATCTTCTCCCGTGTCATCATACTTAACCATCGGCTGGTTTATCTTTTCCAACGAGAAGTCCGGAAACGTGGAGGGATTTTGCAAGATCCTTCGTCTCTGGCAACGTCACGAGCTCCCCTGTAGACTAGATAAAACCATTTCATGTATAATAATTGATCGTAATGTCATATTATTCTGAAAGACAGGCAAATAGGAATAAATCTTGATAGAAATGATAAAGTATCGATATACACTTATATAATTTACTTTGCATTAGCATAATTAACTGTCTGGATTTTTAGAATCTTATATCTGCGCTATTTTTTATTTCATAAAAAGCAAAAAAATGTGCATATAAATCAAAAATTTAAATCAAGTACATATAAATCATCGTGTATAAAAATCATCAGAATTAAAAGCAGACTGGAAATATAACTGGCTTGACTCTCGCGGAACTACCGTTACAACATACTAATTTTCTCAACACACGAGCAACTGCGAAGTCTTTTACAATTAAAATTCGCGTTGTTTTTCCGTTCTCATTACGATCTCACGATCGTAATATCTCCATTACACTTTTAAATACAATCCAAATTAAAGCGTGCAAAAACTTCTTTTATTAAAGAAACAAACATGCAAGAAAAGAAAAAAAGCGTACTGTCATCGTCGATAATTGCAGTTGTTCTATTCGAAAAATAGGATAAACCGGGATAACGGAGCGAAACAACCGCAACAGTGCGATCAGAGCATGCAGATTACGCAATATACGTAACTCTTATTGTGCGACTAACTGCACGTGACGTCATATTCGTACTCCCACAGGGTTTTATTTCCCGGCCCATTCTGCGCGGATTAAACAGTAACGCGCGCCCAATTTTACGGCAAGGTAATTGATGATTAATGCGTGGGCTCCGCTTCCATACACTAAGTGGAAAGCGAAAGGCCAGACGAACCAGAGCGTAACCCCTTCGTGAGATCGGGCACGTTTAACAAACACGGAAAGAAAAAACGGTCTTTGGAAATGCTACAACCTTTTCCGACCTGCCGCTTTTTTCCTGTAGGAAATTCGCAGAATTCCGGCATTTATTATTTCCGTAATATGTGTTCGAGATCATTGAATCTCATTTATGTTAAAATATGCGCCTTCTACACGTACGCGCGATGAATATTCTTTATGAAGAACAATAATGATAAGAAGTCGGTCAACATTTTTTTTTTTTTTTTTTACACGCGAAGAATATTTTCGTTGTGGAATATTTAAATCAAAATTTTTAATTTCGATTATATATACCTATATATACACACATTACTTTTTACGTCACGTAAAACTAAATTAAATACCATAGAGTTTAATAAGTTGGAGCCACAGGTTGTGGAAAATGGTTAAATTAAAAGTAAAGTAGAGATTCTTTAAGATTTTTCTCCCCCGTATTTTTGTAATTTTAAAGAGAAATGAGAAAAGGGGAACAAAGTGTCTTACAAGATGTGTGTCTTAACTCTTTACGACTTACAATTAATGTCATTAAGATGTTTCAAGTTAGCGCACTTTGTAATCTCTCTCTTTATTCAGAGGATAATATTAAATGAGATTTAGCTTTACTTTGTGAAATGATACTATAGTAGCCTATTGACGGATAAATATCACAGGCGTCTCTCTCCCTTTGTTAAAGCGATGTGCATAAAGCAAATTTCAATTCATTAATGCTAAAAGGCTGCTCTTGCGCGTCTAGGCTTCTGTCAGTCGGTTTAATGCACTTGCACCGTTTAAGCTACATACCATGGCATTTCCAGTTAGTGCATTCTGTATTCATTGACGCATAAAGGCGAGGCGTATTGTAACGTATTGTAACGTATATCGTGGATGCGAGATTGTGAATAAATTGTGAGAAGAAATTGTTGGCGATATATAAAAAATCGCCAAAGTTTCGCATTCGTACTGACGTCAGGTTGTAAGAGTTCTTCCAAAAACAGTAACTCGAACGCGCTTTGAATTGCGAAAGATCATAGAAAGTGCATTCCTAGCCGTTGGAAATCGATTTTAACGCTACGTCAAGGTCGATGAATCTAGGTAAGAAAAATTACCATATAAATGAGAGACTAACTGTTGTAAGGTATAAATATTTACTTTGAGGACGAAGAAATGGAAACAAATGTAAAGAATATCGATTTTTTTCTTCATTTAATTCAATTTTATTTTATATAAAAAATGTGCGTCAAGTTTATCCTAAATAAGATAATTATAATGATTCTAAAATATCTAATAAAAAAACGTTCTTAACTAATTGTAAGCAAAAAAAAAAAAAAATATTTTTAGCGGTTTAAATCTTACTCGATTGATTCAAATTTAATAAATCGTATTATTGTATTGCACGGCAATCGGGAGAAATATATGCGGTCATAAAGATCAGAAGCAACAGCCACGAGTTTGCTCGTATTTCAATCAACTTTTAATCGGATTATTTAGAACGGCGGAAAAATTCTTGAGTAATTCTGCCTCGCATAAATCATATTTAACGTGCAACTTTGATTACTTTTTACATTAATGTACCTATTATTTCACACGGTTATATTAACTCGTAACAACATTGCGCTTTGTCGTTTATCTTATTATATATTTTATCACATTATTTAAAAACTGAACGAACAATCTGGAAGACAGCTTTTTTCCAGATTGGAAAATTTTTTTTTCCGAGAACATGAGTTTTATATTTGATAATGCAAAATACTGCAGAATATTTTTCTTCAATTCAATAATGGATTGACTTTAAAAAATGATTGACAAAACGGAAAATAAGAGACTATTCAAACTCTGGCACTTCGGGTTTATAACATTCGATTCTATTCATCATGTCAACCATGAAATGTATCAAATCCTTTGGGAATGTTGGACAACGACATTTATAATTAATTCATTCGAAAGTCGGCTTGAAATTTAAATGCAACCGGGCTCTATCGATTTTTCCTACCGCAGCCATCTCTGACTGTAAAGATGGCAGCACCAAACAATATTATTTGTGAGCAAGCGCATTCATCGAAGGGTTTTTTTTTATTTCATACCTGTGGCGTGGCACATCCGTCTTCCGGGCAAACAGGAAAGAAAAATAAAATAAAAACATACTTTGGATCATTTTTAAATACAGATGGTGAAAAATCTGAAATACTGACACTTGAACACTTTTATCCCCAAAGGTCGCAAGAGATTGAAATGGATTATTCAGCACGTAAATAGAATTAAATGTTAATTTTAAAATACAATTTTTGTAGAATAAAGCACGCTACATATATCCACAAAATTAATCATTATCGTATTAATGTTCGAAATAAATATTAATTGATAATTAGTTGAGAAAAATATTACATTTATGAAGGACGATATTTAGTATACGCGAATATTTAGTAGAAATTTGTAATTACTCATATATACGATTACAAGATACGCGGCTGTGAGTAATTAGCCGCGTACGTGCAAAATTGAACATTTATGCGATGATTATACACAGATGCGAAAGAAATATCGCACAATTTTCATACGTAGGGTTCAATACGAGCTTATAATTACGTCGGAATCGATGAGCGGCGATTGAATTGACGTGGCGATGCTGTGCGCAATCAATTTCTAGGGTCCCGCGTTATTAACGCGCGGCTATCGATTAAATGAAATTTCGATCATGCAGAAGAGTTCGGGAGAGTGAGAGCGTTTAGGCGAAATGCTTCACTAAATATCGCGCACTTTTACTTTTTCCCGTCTGAAACTTTCTTCTACGACTTGTAAGAGAAAAAAAAAATAGTACCTACGCAAAGTCGACAATTTGTACACCCCCGATACTTAACGAACAAAGAGAAAGTGCGTTATTTCTTACATTACCTATTCTTGAAGTTTACTATTTTATATAATATAGGGGAACGTGGGGTTGAACGGCACCGCGGGATGCAGAGTCGATATCTTTTTACAGAGATGTTACCATGTTATGAAATATGTTGCAATTATTGCTATTAGGTGTCCCTTTTTGCGTGCTGTTATCAGTGGTCGCAATATTTTTAGTTGAAATTTGTTATAAATTATTTAATGCTTTTGCTGTGCTCTCCGCGACTGAGTTGTAATTCTTCGATATATTTACATAAGGTAAACAATGATAAAATTCTATTTTTTATTACCGTAAATACATTTATGTTTTAAAATGATTTTTTCTTATTAATTTCATACTGTGTCTATGTAAATATTGATTAATTATAATTTTTTATATGATCAAAAGTAAATAAATATGTTTTGAGGCTTAATGAAATATTAGTCCACGAAATGTTGTACTTTTTATTTTTATACTAGAGAAAGAAAGAGAGTACACATAGATGCTGTCTTTCAAAATTAATACCAAAAATTATTACATTAAAGGATATTTTTCCATGTTTTAAAGAGAAAAATATTTATTATTACAAGAGAATTGTTTTTATTTATTAATTTATAGTTATCATTTAAAAATACAAATCTATATTCTTATGTTCTATATATCATATTATAATATACAGCTTTTAAAAAGTTTTAGACATCAATGTTAATGAAATAAACAAGTTTTTGAGGTAGTCCATTATACCCCGCATGAAAAGCATGTCACGAAAATCTAGACTTTTATTAAATCAATAATCTCGTCTATTTAAACGATTATTTTATAATAAACTTGTGTTTTTTCTTATAGTGGATATTCCAAAGAATATTTTTAGTAAAAAAAAGATCGATTTATTTCTTTTTAATATGTTGAAGACTTGCTCAATGCTTACGTTGGCCGTTCTACCCCACGTTCCCCTATATGCGATATTGTTTCTTTAAATATCAATTATAATTGTTGATTGCAACACTATGCTACCATTTCATACAATTTTCAGTTCATTATTACATTACCTTTGTTATATATAGGCACTTGCGAAAGGTTTAATGGCATCATAAGCAGTATCGTAACTGTATCTAAATTTATGTTGCAATTTCATAATCCGGTAGCTTCGGCCGTTACGTCGAACATTTGCGGCAATAATGGGATAGTTAGCGATTCACTGGGTTACCCGCCTCATGAATATTAAGATTTTACTAACGACTTTGTAATATCCCTCGATATCTCCGCGAGCGAAATTTTATATCGCACTTTTTCTCTTTTATACCCGCGTGATAAGCCGGAATGTGTCACTCTGGCAAACAACACTCGGGAAAAGCTAGAGTTCAGCCAAGTGACTCGAAATCACAATATCGGGCCTATTAACTCTCGTATTTCACGTTACTTTGCACAAAAGTAACGTGCACATTGTACAAAAGACTTATTCGTGTATTATATGGTACGAATGCCGTGTATAAAAAGAGAAATTCTCTCCCCCTTTCGTGGATTTCGTTATTACCGCGATTTAAAAATGAGAAAACAGCACGGAAACGATCCGGGAGATTATGATAGATGCACGACGCTTTCTATCCTTCCTTTCTCTACGCGATACGTTACACTTTTCTCGTGCTCATGTTTTAACAGTTAATTCACCTTGATGCGGGATAAAGTATGAGGCGCCGGGTGTTCTACTTATATCTTGGGGATATTGATAAGTATTATTTTCTCGTATGATTTAATCCGCTCTCCGCAGAGAAAGTAGTATTTTATATAAAAAAACATTTTTTTAATTAATTAAAGATCTTTTTTCGATCATCTGTTTATAATTATATAACGTCAAATCTTACAAATGCGGTGCGCATTAATTTTAAATAAAACGTCGCACTGTTAATAATAAACAATTATATTTCTTCTGTTGCAGATTCACGTATAAATGATCTCATGGTCTGCCACGATGTCGTCGACACTGTTACTGAATTGTAAGTATAATATATTATGTGTTAAATACGCAAGATTTTCTGTTCTGTTAACAAGTTTTAATTTATATTACTCAAATGATATAGGTGTTTTGGCGACATGGCTATTCGTCACCATAGGAGCGATCACCGTATCAATAGATCGCGCTGACATTAAAGCCGTAAGTATAATCGATATAAAAAAAATTTCACCTCATCTCTGTATATTATTATCGTTAATTGTTAACATTACATCACTTGTATTGTTTTTTAATTTAATATTTAATTATCAGTGTAATTAATATTAAATACCAGAAAGTTATATGTTTTAAACTTTCTATTTGAATTATTTTTAATAAACTCTGAGACACACACTCTCTCTCTCTCTCTCTCTCTCTCTCTCTCTCTCTCTCTCTCTCTAAATTTACAAAAGAGCAAATCATATACATATAAATAAGTGACGGTTTTCCGAGATAGTTTCTCTCGTGCGTTTGATATTTTATCGACATCTTTTTATTATCGCATAAGTAATTACGAGTAAGTAAAATCTCTCAGTCTTTTAATACTAATAGCGTGTTACGCGACTTGACAGTCGGAAATGCATGACAATTCCTTCCTGACTATCTCAAAAGAAAAATAACTGAGGAAGTTGGATGAAAGATAGAAGTCCGTCATCTAAAAGCTATTGGCTTTATTTCACGTGTAATGCAATATTCGCGTAAACGTCTATCCATATTCGCCAACGAAAAGTGACATTTCGACACTTTAAATTTTTATTTAATTACGCTATTAGGATCCTCGACACGCGCTCAAATAAAATAAGTGGTTTATCATGGAACGGGTGGTTACCCGAAATAAACGAACTTGGGAAGGAGTTATTTGAAAATAAATAATGTTCTCAAGGCCCCGTACACTTATTTTCTGATTACGCCGACCACAGCTCACCGCCAATGGCGGGAAATAATGATCTCACTTACGATTTTCTCGAACGTCCGTGTCGTGGTGAAACTGGAACAGGAACCATTCCATTAACCTTCAGGAAGTTCGAGTATCACATTACTGTAGTTGTCTTCGCTTCAAACACGAACGAAAATTGTGTTTGATGCACCGTACAGGGAAGGTACATGAGAGCTTTATGGCAAGGCTAGAAAACAAGTTTCTTGAGTGCAATGTACTGGTTTAATAGATCGTAGTTTAAAACAATTCTTGTTGTAAAATAGAAAATGAAAAAGTATATAAAGGAGTTAATTTTAACAAAAAATATTTTTGCGTAAGTAGGATGTTGTAAACAATATTGTTCTAAATAGTCAGGGAGACAAGGATGCTTGACGTGCGCGAATTTCATTTTTAATACGCAGAATCTCGTAATCCTAATTTAACAAGACTTGTAGTAAAAGATATATTGAATTTCTGAATTTTTTTCGTGTCTATAAAATATATAAAGCTCGGGTCTCTGGTTCATAGCCACCAACACGATCGTCGATGATCGCGAACGGATGGCGGCCGCTGACCAATTCCTACGAGGAAACAATCGGCACCAACGTGTCGCCATCCAGCCATCTGGAGAAGAACGTGCAGGTGCATCCTGTGCTGAGCAAATTTCAAGAGCACATGGCGACCTCGGAGAAACTGAAGCCACTGCGGAAGGGCAAACCGCCGGTTCATGAATACAGTCCGCCGAGTATACTCGGTAGTTTCACAGTGTTTGGACACGCGGCGACGAAGGCGCGTGGCGAGACCAAGACGCCGAGCAAGCCCGGAGTTTCCGAGACCCGGGAGTACACGTTCCTGATACCGCCGCCCAAGGACACGTATCGTTTTGAGGTGAGTCAACACCGCAAGCCGATCCTGCGCGACAGCAGCAACTACATACGACAGCCGCAATACATCACGTCGCAGAATGTCCATCAGCAACTGCCGGATGCCGTGCGTGCCGCGACCTTTTTCATCAAAAGTTACCCGTCCACCGATCATCCAGCGACGCATGCCGCGAACCATCCCAGCAATCGTCCTTACATACCACCCTACGCAATGCCACAGGCGTTACAAAGCTCCCGTCATCAAGCAAAGCCATTCGAGTCCCTCAAGGTCAGCAGCAACGCGAAACCGTACTTCCAGCCACCCGGCGCGGAGATTCCGAGTGACTTTGGCAAACAAAAGATTGACAATGATCGTAACTATGAAAGGTACCAGGCGCAATCACACAATACACAGATCTTAAACGCAGCGAGCAGCGGGAACTTTTACAGCCAAGTGAATCACTCCCCGAACGGTCATTTCAAGTCCTCTTACGAAAGAGACCCCGCTATCCTGGTGCACGAGAGCCATGGGGTTAGCTACGTGACGTCTCCTGGCACGTACAGCGCGTATAACTTCCGACCCTCGTTACCGTACGAGACTCTGCTGCCACCCGTGGTCTATGCGTCTTCCTCAACGCCGTCGTCCACTACCGCTGTTACCCGGAATCCCGCCAAGTTTAGCCAGACAGCCATCGACGTCGCTCGTGAAAACGACTACAAACGTCCGGATCAAAATGCGCGGAACAAGCAGGAGAAACTTAGTGCGCAGACTGAGTCACCTAATTCTCGAACGACAAACACTTACTATGTATCGGAGCAACAAGATCTGACACCGCCTACGTGGACGAAAAGTAAATATACGTCCGATATAAACGAAGTTCTGCCAAGGGAGAATCCACCCAACAAGTTCAGTCAAGAGATCGTGAACCAGAACCAGATCACGCAGGTGCCAAAGCTCGTCTACCAAAGACCGCAAAACTCCTACAATCCTGTCGAGGCTTACTCACCGACGCCAATACCAGATTACGAGACACCCGAGAGCATCTCTCTAAAGCACTTTAACGAGCAACAGTTTCTGCTGCAGCAACAGTTGTTGCAGCGCGATCGGGAGAGGCTGGCGGAACAGGAGCGCGAACAGAAGCTGGAGATCGAACGGCAGCAGCAGGAGGAGTTGAAGAAACGACAGGAAGAGCTGGATCAGCTTATACAACAGGAGAAGGAGGAGGAACAGGCAGCCAGATTGGCCGCGGAGTCGGCGAAAAATCAATCGCAGGATATTGTAAAGATCTCTCCCGAAACGTACGGGATTCAGTTCGAACCACAGGTTACGACGGACGTCAATATCCTTGTATCGGAGCCCGGTATTTACAATGTCGAACAATTAAGATTACAGCCTCAGGTAATTTTTTTGATAATTTTAGCTTTTGCGTTTCTATATTAAACATTATTAATCACATCTTTAATAATTAATAATTAGAGTATATTATTTTTATTCAAATATTTTCTTTTAATAGAATTTAACAATTTTATTTATTAAATAAATAATTTTATTAAAAATTGTCCTCTATACTTTGATTAAATAATTAATATAAATTTCTGTACGAAATAATAAAAAAATAGAATTGTAAAAATATATCTTATAAAATATATATTACAGGTACCGCAAATTCCGGAGAACCAAGTAAATCAAAATTATCAATACCAGCAGCATAAGCAGAGCGAGTATCAAGAGCAACAGGTCGATTATCGCGAACCTCAAATCGAGACGCGGCCGTACCGTCTGCCAAATCTATTCCGTGATTCGCAGCGTCGCAAAAAACCAACGCCCGAAGTTTCACCAACGGATCCATCGAGCCAATCGGCAGAGACCTCCGTTCCCTTAACTCTTCACGGAGACGAAGTGCCCATTCAGACAACCCTGGCGCCGGAAGTGCAAACTTTGCCGGGAATAACGACGCAAAAACCGTCGAGAACTCGTCGTCCCGGTATCCCGATTCGACGAAGGAAACCTTCGACAACCACGGAGGAACCAGTCACAACGTCTTATACGGAAGAGGAATTTCTCAAGTATAACAGAGAGGAAGCGCAATACAATCAGTACGATCCCGCGCGAAGAAGACGTATAAAGCCCACTCAAGCGACTTACAACGAGGACGCAGTCGCGGAGAAGAGGGGTAACGTCAGGAAACGACCTGGTTACCGAATCAGAGTGAATCAGGACGACGCTTTCGACACGCAGATCGTCACGGAAAGCGCGCAATCGTCGCTGAACGGACAAACGACAGAGTCCGCAGCGAGTTACAACGAGAATAACCAGTTCGAGACGAATCAGCCGAGCGTCTCGTACGTAACAAGTCAGCCGATTAATCAGTATTATGATTACTCCTCGCAGCAGAGCGCGAGACCAGAGGAACAGCACCGTAATGATCATCGCGAGGACACTACCGTGCCAACGCAGGAATATTTCACGGAGATCAGCGTGAAAGTCGACGACTACAATGTGGACGCGCGCGAGAAAAACGTAAACATCGTTACTAGCATACCGTTGGAAGACCTCTACGTGAAAACCGACGGTAATTATTACGACCGTGCGACGACGATTGCATCGACGACTACGACGTCGACGACCACTACTCCGCAACCGACGCAAGCTTCTCAGATTGTCTCCTCCACCCTGAGGTCTCACAAGATGCGTCCCTTGAGATACGGCAACGCTACCAGGCCACGCTTCAGCATCAAGGATTACAAGAGTCGTTTAGACTACAAGAGTCGATTGTCCACGACGGAGGCTGCACCGACACCTTCGTCTGCCGAAACCTTGACGCGAGTCTCTCAAATTAAACAGAGAACGTCGAGCGCGAAGAATCAACAGGCTCAACAGCCGGGCGATACCGTCCGAGAAACCACTGGTAGATACAAGTACGTCTCTAGAGTAAATTATCGAACTACCACGCCGAGCTCGCTGGCCACGAGGGAGTACGAACGATTCTCGGAAGAAACGGCATCCTCAACGACTGAGAAGAGCAACAAGTTTGTGCCAAAGAGACGACCAATTAGTAGCAATGTATATCGAAGCAGAATCGCAACCACCACGACCAGTCCCTCCCGATCGCAAATTAACAGCGAGACAAACGTCAGGCAGAGCTCGACGCGACCCGAGAACGTGTACTCGTCGTCGATACGCAAGCGACCGGTCGTAAAAAGCAGGCTGCATTCGCAAAAGGAACACGCCATGGCTACGGCGTATCCGGATAGTAAACGACAGGAAGAACCTACGGAGATGGCCGCCGAGGAAACTAGTTTTTACTCGGCTATGACGACCGCCGCCTCGTCCACCGCCCGTCTCGTCGGCAACGAGATAGTCAGCGAGAAAGGGGAGGCCGACAGCCGTCCGGTGAAACTCGGCGTGCAAGAGGGCAAAAACGAGGCTCACCGGGTCGAGACTGTTTCCCAGGACGAGGAGGTAAAAGCAACATTAATCGACACGACGTTGACCAACCACGACGATCGCGGACGAGTCTCTGGCGATGGGCAGTTTAATCAGAGTCAAGTCGAGAAGTCGCAAGTCTCTCCGTCCGTCGAAAGCAAGATCGATGCGCCGCGAGAGGTAGAAGAGGAGATTACCGCGGAGACTACCACCAAATTCGACGAAGAGGAACTATTCGCCAAAGCGTCGCAGAGCGTGGCGGATTTGACAAGTTCCGCGTCCGCTCTTTACGACAAGCCGGGCATGTTCAAGGCAGTCTCGCCGGAGAGCAGGCTCGTTTCGCCCCATTTTAAGATCACCACAGACGAGCCAACCTTGCCCATCGAGGCCTTCTTTCAGGAATTATCCAAGAAGAATTGATGATTTGCCAGAAGAATAGTCCGCGACGGCGGACTGTTGCCGAATCATACACGATCGATAATTCCAATTTGAAGAAGAACGGAGAATTGTATTAGAAGAATTGTTTTATAGGAGAATTTGAAATACATTTGCCAGCATTTTTCAGAAGCGAAACGCCAACAGAAATACGATATTTTCTATAATATATAGATTTTGCAAGAAAATTTATATTTCAAAAGAGAAGACGTCAGCGAAGGCTACAATTTTTCTCCAAGTATTATGTTACTTGTGAAGTCTCTAGAAAGGGCGTTTCGAGAGACTCACTTAGAGGAGAAGAACTCACATATATTACGTCTCACACACACACACACACACACACACACACACACACACATATATATATACCGTAGCCTTATGCGTACTTATTTCCGTTTCTAAAGTATTGTCATTTCCGTCGTGAGAAATAATGCTCGTGGCGTATCGAGCGTTTCTACACGCGATCATCACATTTCTAGCATACTTCCCAGTGGATATACGACTTTTTTAACAACTAAACGCTATACCAAAAATGTTAAGTCTGCGAAGAAGCGCTGCTGAACGATGAAATGATGCTCTCGGGAGAGCAGTCGCGCTTTTTCTCGTACTCTTGACAGGACATTGCGTGTGCAACAGCTGTAAAAAGGTAAAGCATTCGACCCGCTCATGTCCTCATGTAATATCCTTCGCATACATCCTTGTTTTGTACCTTTTCCTTCTAGCTTACTCATAAACGAAGCAATACTAAATTAGAATTACAATATAACGATGTGTAATAATTATGTTTTATATTAGCATAATCACGAATCATATCTCATTGTATTTATTTGAAACGCAAGGGATCATTCTCCAAATCATTTCTCGTTGTTAATACCGAGAAAATTAACACGAACAGCAAGAGATATTGTAAATATGAATAAATAGCGTAGAAATTTTCAATATTATTTTCTGGGCAAATTTTTTTAAATTCTTGTATGTAAAGAAAAAACAAATAATTTAATATTATTCCACAAATCTTATATACAACAACATATGTATGTACATTCTGCACTTTAAACTTTGTAGAAGACTTATATTTTTTAAAGCTAACAATAAGAATAATAGAAACTGTTTTATCTTGAATTATTTCAAATAAAGGAGAGATTTTTTCATAAGATAATATTGCCCAGTATGTTCTATATTTATAAGTATCGTACGGTGTAGTTTAATGTTTTTATATATTGTATTATTATAATATTTTAATTAAAAGTTAAGAAACTCATGATATATTGTATCTATTTGAACGATACGACCGATTAGTAAAAATGAGTTTATAAAAATATATCTGGAAACGTATATATATTTTACATAATATGTATAATGCGTACGAAAAATATTCACATTTAATGATACAATCGATATATGCTTGTTGTTCTTGCATTATATATATGTAATCAACATAATCCTTTTTCCTGTAAATAAATACATCGGATTTAATAGAATGCAACAGAAATAAAATAAATATGATAAAAAAAAACACTCTGAAACACTCACTTTGTGGGTTGTTAATTGGAGAGCAAGGGATACTTTAAATTACAAAGGATCACATTAATAAAACATCGAACCGTCAATTGAAACATTGTAATCACCATTTGATTTAATAATTCATTTAATAGTGTTCAACCCTATACTTGAGTTATGGTAAATGGTTACATATACGTATAATTGTGAACGAGTAAAATACTATTTCGGAATATATTTTTTTGACGATGTAAGAGTAAAAGTTCTGTAAAATACAGCCATCTCTTTTAGAAGATATTAAAGAGACAAAATTTAATAACAATATTAAGCGTTTTTTCGTGACAAACTTTTTATTTTTTTTTTGCCCAATCCAAAACTCGAAACTTTTATTGTAAAAAAAACCAAATTAAATATTAAAATATTAAGGAAAAAAATAAACATACAGTATAGTTTTGCACAATCGTTTATGTTCCAAGATGAAAGAAATCCAAAATTCCCAACAGACTCTATCATACAATCTTGTATAATTTATGATTAATTAACAAACGAGACAGTATTTTACCCCTCCCGATACTCTTAACATTAGACGTAACTCTCTTGATATTCTAAACTCGAGTTACATTTCTCCCACAGCCGATTACATACGTATAGGCCTACGGATATTACTTCGAACGTACCTAATTTAGAATTATGCACAGGCCATACATTTCACATTTATATGTACTGGTTATATATACGCGTACTCTTACGTCACACGTACATATATGTATATATGTATGTGTATACCTACTAAATATATATATATATATATATATATATATATTTATATATATATATATTTATTTATTTATTTACGCTGTTTGGTTGAAGTTTCGTGTATATCATAAAACTCCTCATGTATAATTGACAGTTAAAGTGTTTACAATAACTCCGAGGTACAGTTCGCGGTATATACAACAGTATCAAACTATAAGACAAAGTAGGCACACGCACACTAAAATATATATGTATATATATACATATGTATATGTACACTACCTGCTGCAGCTGCGCCGAGTGAGCAAAAAATATGGACGTCACGGCTAATTTTCGCACGCATATCGGCAATATCGCAAGTGTCAAAGCTAAGCGTTCGCATTATTTGACATTACAAAAGGAAACGAAATCGGTCAATGGAACGGTGAAATGTAATATATTCGAGAGATATGTATCGTTTAAATAATAATTTATTTACGTGTCAAAAATTCTTACGTAGATATTTGTCTGTAAAATTAATAATTGTTATAATACTAATGCTTCCGTGAGAAATTATTATCTGGCTCCGAATAGTCACTATGAAAAATTACTTATCATAATTATTTCACGTAGCTTGCATGCGATGACTAATACATATAGTGTTTTCGTAGATGCAGAATGCGAATCGCTATGTCGTACATTCTTCATCTGTGCTCAGTGACAATTTCAACAGAAATACATGTATATAATTGCGAGCAAAAATATAGATGTATGTACGTAAAAGTACATTACTTATTTGAAGATGTAGAATATTAATCGGTTTAAAAGTTCGTCGTATCATTTCCCTACCTGCGTCCCATCGTGGGTCTCCAAGAAAAACCATTAATATTCTAAAAGGTGGAGACAAAAGTGAACCGAGCTAACGTGTGAAACACGGAACTTAAAGACACCTTTATACGCTCGAAAGATTAATTATTATGAGCAGAATAATGGGCCTTTTTATAGAGATGGATAAGTTGGTCATTTTCAAAGGATACGAAAATACAACTCTTATGTTTAATTCTTTTTTTTTTCATCGGGAAACCATTTATTACACTGATCGCTGAATGTTGCTCTAAAAACTTTACTCTATCTCGCTTTGTTCCCGTTGTATAAAATAAAATCAAACGAATTTGTTTGGAGAATGCAAATTTTATTTTATATATTTTATTTTATTAGATTGCTGCGGGTGTACAATTATCGACGGAATATCGTTATTCAAATTGCCTTGTATACGATTTCCGATGTAATTATTACATTCTCGAGGCGAAAGTATTAAGCATATTTTTGTTTTCAAACTAAACTGCTTAATTTACATATTATCGATAGTGCATATCTCGACGATAATATGTACTTTGTCTTGACATATTTTCGTACAAAAACTTTTAAAAAAGTATAACTACAACTTAATCAGCTGATTACCGCATTTATGTAAAGAGCAGCAAGTGTATAAACAACTCCACGATGTAAATCTTCTATCTCGGTATTAGAGGAACAATTTGAGAACAAAATTCGATACCAGAATATAATTAGTTACTTTCTAATAGAGGATTCAATCTATCTAGTATCTGCGACTTCGTCTAATTGTAAGTCAAAATGTTTACGCGATGCGGTTATGCCACTGTGTATTATGCCACACACGCATCGTTCGTACTTTAGTAAAAATATAAAAAAGGTAGCATCTTATAAGTGTGTGTGTGTGTGTGTGTGTGTGTGTGTGTGTGTGTGTGTGTGTGATTGTGTGAGAATAAAAACGTTAGTTTAAAACGTACTAGAAAAGGAAGTTGCAGTGCCTCGTGTGTATATAAATACGCATATATGTATATATATATACATATATATGTATATGTATATGATTTATGGAAATATTTCGTACGATAAATTTTTTAGACAGTGGTACGTGTTATATAGCTCAAGCTGATATCAATATTTCCCTATCTATTCGCCTATTAGCGATTAACCAATCGGCCTGTCCAATCGCAATAAATATTCCATTTAAACAAGTGCATTAATCTTAGTTATCGCAAGAGGATACTTGCAAGTCATGACACTTGTAACTTGCATGCAGTAATAGGGATACATTTCTCCGATTGAAGCGAAAGATGGCAATGTTTTACACACACAAACTTAGAGATGGATATAATCTCGAATATAATATATATTATATATATTATATATAGAGAAAACTTTATATATACAGTAATATAAATAATATATATTCCAATCTAATACATTAAATTTTAAATGATATAGTGCTGAATTCTATTTCTATATCATGTAACAAATTCAAATAAGAGGCTTGTACAACCCTACGTAAAAGAAAAGCGTGGAAATATTATATTCAAATTTATAAAATTTTTATTTTCAACGATTATTTATATAATAGTCCTTCGCAGATTTAGAATATACGGTTAATATATATACATAATTGCTTCAAATTATTAAAAATTAAAAATTTTTAAAGATATAACATTTTTCAAATTATCATTAAAATTTTTTATAATTAATAACTCTTAATTTTTGTCTCATATATATCTACTTTACTAATTTCGATAAATTTTAATAACATATCTTAGATGTCATATATATATATATATATATATATATATATATATATATATATATTTAGAATATTACATTTTCTTGACATACATGTACATATTTCCATTTTACTTGTTCAAGTACTTGAATTTTGTCAATTTTTGCAAATGTATCTGATGTAATACGTCGAAGGAAATCTTTTTCGCTTCGATAACCGTCATTTTTCCGCATGTGGCCGCTTCGATCGTGGAAATGGCTTTGCACGAAAAGGGAACGATCGGTCGGCCGATTGGTCAACGCGATGTACTTATAACACTTTCAAGCGGGTCTTCCCTAAGCTACGACCCCTTTTTAGAATTTCCATATGTGGCTTTGAGACGTTGGTCCACTTAGTTTAGTACGTTATTATCACTTTTTATTATAATGTTAAACGATGCGGACGCACACGAGCGGACTGAAGTCTAGAGTAACATCGATCTCTCGCCGCGATCGCAAATGGGATGATAACCGGGAATCGGAAATCGATATTAATTCTGGATGTAAAATTTTTAATCGCATCAGCACAAAATACGCATAAAACACGCGATATCATAATCCGATACATTAATCGCATTAAGCGCAGATATTTTTCGATTCGGGCGAAAGCATTGTTTAATAACGGATATACTCTCATTGTTCGAGCTAATAAATCATAAACATACGTGCATGCACAAATATTTGAAATTATTTATTTGATTTTGATATATATATATATATATATATATATATATATATATATATATTTACATCAGATGTATATTCAATTATTTGAGAATGGCACAAAATTCCTTATTGAGAAAAATTACTGATGATAGTATATTTCATGTTAAACTGATATTTCTACATGTTCAATTCCGAAATAAAATATATTTTGTTACTCTGATTTATTTGAATCACTTTTGTTAATTACTAATTATAATTTCGAATAAAGATGAATAAAATAAAATCACTAATAAATCACAGACCGAGGGACATCGTTTTTCCGATTCCCGTTGATTGATGATATCGTAACGAGTCGTATTTCTCAGCGAGTATCGCCATCGATAGCGTTCATTGTTCCCGCTTGAAATGAATTCGTCGCTCCTTAACTCATGCCAGAAATGTCGGAAGTTCGTTAATTACGCCAATCTTAAGGAGAACGACCGACGCGACGGTCGACATCATCCTTCTTACGTCGCCGGATCTCAGTCGTCCGAGCGGTGCCTTGTGCCGGAACGTTGCACAGGACGTCATTAACGAACAGCAATTACTTTCCGAGAAATAATGACGCGACGTCGAGCAAAAATGTGACACGCGCCATGCAAATGCGAATCTCGTTGTTGAAACAAATGCCGAAGTGCAAATACATCGCAAATTAATCGATCATTTATCATTTTGCGCGTATTGCATTAATCTGTCGCTCATATGGATATATAAGGAATCATGATGAGCAAAATAAAAATGCGCCCTTTACGCACAATAATTTCATGCATATAAATTTAAAAATATTTCTTTGTCACAGAAAAATTAAAACATAAATAAATTGTATAAAAGATAATATTACAGGTTTTAATTTAATTTTAATTTTGTAAATTTATATTAAAAAATGGCTCATTCTGCTTTAATCAATGTTATATTAATATTATTTTACAAAAGTTTAATTATCTTATCAGATTTCTAAGTTTCAATAAGAAATCTTGAACAGAAACCATAAGAACGATAAGAAGTCGTATATTAAATTTAAAGATTATTCTTTCCAAATTGAAAACTGAAACATTATAAGTTAGAGTCTTACACACTCACACACACACAAACTATATCAAAGAGATTAATTACCAGTTTATTATAGTTGTGTAAATTAAAATCCCAATATCATTTATGCATTAAAAAGGTTAGATAATAAACAGACTGAGCCATTGCGTAAGCAATTAAAAAAACAAGAAAATACACAATGATATTTAATTATAAAGCTTATCAAAATGAAATAAAATATACATGTATAAAAAAATTGAATGTATCTCGAAAGGGGGAAAAAAAAGAATCGATATTTATAATAATAAATAAAAGCAGAACACATCGTCGCCTTAACGTTGTATGATACGTGCAAGGCAAGATGTTATTCTTTTCCATTTTATTTTTTTGGGGACGCGCAACCACCTTAAATCTAATTTTCTTCAGAGATAAAGGAAGGGAGAGAGAGAGAGAGAGAGAGAGAGAGAGAGAGAGAGAGAGAGAGAGAGACCGTGGCTTACCGCGTGGTGTCATAAGATGCGATCGAGAAACGCAGCTTTTGGCACTCCCAAAGGAGCGAAAAGTTTGCTACTATCCTTCAGTGTCTGACGTGCTCGGTATTCCAGAGCCTCTCACTTGGATTTACTTTCCCTCGCGAGAGTCTGACGTTTCTAAATGTGGTCCAGTATTTACTGAACTTGCTACGAGTGGGCTTGTACGGCAAAAGCATAGACTGACTCGTCGTCCGAAGCATGAAAAACGCTCGCCTTTCAACGTGTACGTATGAACAGTGTATGCATGTCTAGATTGTACTTTGTAATGACATTTAACCCTTTACTGCGTACCTCTTTCATGCAAAAAGCCTGCCTCACCCCCCCCCCCCCACCCCGAGTATATCTATTTATTATTCATTGAAACAATCACCAACGTTTCGTTTTGAGAAATAAGTAGAATTGTAATTATATATATATTTTTTAAAGCTAAATATATAATAAATCGACAAAATTATTTTCACATATATTTCGAAAATTACAGAGGGAGACAATTTTTCAAGTGTCCTTTGAAGAGCAATAACAAACAGAATTTATCGTATCAATCTGTCGTATCTCGTACTCAATATGAGCCGTAAGCCATCTATGGAGCTATTTGAGTTAGCTATTCATGGGATATTGTCTTCTAATCTTATCTGTTTCCACACATCGTAAACGTTACGAAGTTTATTACGATGCTGCATGCCATAAAAGCTACATCCATACAAGATAGGATGTAAAATACGATACACAATAGTAGCAGTAAAGGGTTAAGTTCGCATGGTAATTGCGCGCATTTGATCGTAAAATTTATAAATATGCGAAAGTTTGCTTCGAGCGAATATCTTTTATACGTGAAAAATTCTAGCGTGTGCCGCTCTATAAAATTCGCGGAATATTAATTACTTCTTTTTAGCTGCCCTCTCCGATAAAACCTATGCAAAGCGGTTAAGGAACACGCAGACAAATCTCAATTTGCACGGCTACACGTCTCGCTACACGAGAACAGTTATGTAAATCCCAACAGATATAAATCAAATCTGCGCACGTGAACTGTTCTGTTCTACATGAAACACTATAAGTGTTCGCTATATATGTATATTATAAGTATTTCGTTATATTATAATAAATGCAGACCGGTATCGTTTGCATTTTTTACACTTTATTTCCAATTTGTGTTATGCACGCTTCATATATTTCAACCCTTGTTTCCTTCGTATTTTTTTTTTTCGGCTAGAAATTCACGTTATACATTGACAGTTTATGAGTTCAATTTTTTGAATTTTACGAAAATTAAAGCGCCTTTTTTTGATATCCGCGTTCGGCGAAAATATTTGAAAAAAATATTTGGAAAATCTACGGATAAGCGGCTTACAAGCGTAAGCTTCATATTAGTAGGTTGCCAGGAGAGAGAATTTTTAACCGTGCAAACAGAGTTTTATCTATGGTGCGCGAATACGCGCGTGTTTCGCACGCGGCGAGGAAGCCGACAAACGTGCAAACGTATTCCGACCTTCTTCAAGTCGGATATAAGATTCAACGTGTTCCGCATGTTGATTTCGCGAGACACACTTCGCGGATCGGCCTCACCGCGATTTAACCGTCGGCGGTGATTTATTTGCCGACGAAATTTATTTGCCCGTCGGTTTTCCTTTCCGACGACCGCGAAAGCAGGAGGCAAGACTTGCGAAAAAGATCCGTTCATTGAGAACGCGAGAAAAACTTCCGGACCAGGTAGCTAACAACGACAAGCCCCTTCCGGACAAGGAGAATTTCCTTTTCACCCCTCTCAAAGACTCCGCCGCCAAGCATGGCAATTTCTCTCGGGACAGTATTTTTTGTTGTTGCAATTACTAACGTAACGATAACTCGACGCTCGTTCATTCGCCGTTGCTCGACTTAATCGGGAGTTTCCCGGCCGACATCTCGAATTCTCTTGTATTATATTTTTATTCCTATCCGACTCGCATTTATTTCCGTGAAAGAGAGCGTTCCGTCTGTTGTTCTCATTGCCGTGGTAATTTTTAAAAGTGCATGATTATTTCTGTGTCCTTAGTGCTTATTTTGTAAAAACCCGCCATAATTTAACTCCTCGTCAATTCAATTTGGCTTCTGTAAAAAGGATAACTTTACAACAAATGTCAAGCTCCTTCCAAATTTCTGTTTAAAGAAATGATTAATAAGCAATAAATTTCCGACGTGTGGATGTTGAGATGAAAAAGTTTATTGGTGTCTCTTTCATTTGTAAGATATTGCAAAGATTTTCTACACATTCGTAAAGAACATGTCAAAAAAACGCTCGTATAATCGGATCGCAGAAAATTTAATCGCTTCTTGCTATATTGATAATATTACAAAGTCTTCTCTCGTCATTGCTCATTTAATCGAACTGCGATTCGAATCGCAGCACTTCTGCGGTTGTCAGTCTTCGAATAGCTTTTATTTCCTTTTGTGCTCGGGATTTGAAAGCATCGCAACTGTACGAGCGTGCGTCGCAGACAGCCGTTCGCCACCATTGCTCGACAAATCGAAAGATCTCAATCGCGAGCCGAAAGAAGCGACCTGTATCTCTAGCAATTTTATTTTACTCATTAAATTTTGTTTTTCCTCCCGCGTGTTAAATTGACGAGAAATAAAAGAGAAAAAAAATTAATATAATATATAATATAAATGTTATACATAATTTAATTATGCGTATTAATTTCTTGCAAATCAGCATGAATATTGCTCCCTTATCGACGAATATCAATCGAGCAATTTGTATCCTCAAATTCATCGCATCATTTCCTTCCTTATACATTCCGCCGCACATCTCACAAACCTTTGAAATTCAACGTGAGCCACGAGAAAATTTAACAAAGATATATATCCGATCTATATCCGATATGAAATGACATATTTAATACATTTATATTATATACAAAACCCTGCTATTATACATTTCAAGATCGCTCGGTTACTCGACTCAAATCACAATTTTTTTAGCAAAATTTTATTTTATAATTATTTTTTTCAGATTGTATCTTGAACACCTTAGTTTCTATAAAAAGTACTGATCCTAGCAATTTTCGATTATTTTGGGAATGTATTTCAAAGAATGTTTTCTATCTCACAAACAGATAGCGCATTCTATTTTTATAGTCATCTTTGTATAATATATACCTATAACTGAAATAGCACAAGCCACAATTTTCAAGTGTGTGAGATTTAGAATCGTTTTCGATTTATCAATTATAGACAATGTATATAAAAATAGTCGATAGACTAAGCTTTGAAAGTGCAAATAGACAATGAGAATATTTTCTATTTAATTTTAAATAAACCTTCAACATTTAAAGGAGGGTGGATAAAATGTGCTGATTTTTGGCCAGAAAGTTTGACGTAAGTTACATATATTTTCTTATAGTTTTTGAGTTACTGAATACGAAAATACCCATTTTATTGGTCTAAGTCTGTGGGAAAATGGTTAAAATTCGTTTTAAAGGGAAATAGGTCACTTTTAATAGTAATTCCATTAGTGTCGATTTTGCAATTATTTAATTATTTATATTACAGTTTAGTTTTATAATTTCTTTTACTGAAAACTAAAAAAACACTCTTAATGAAATACTTTAGAAATGCTAAATCTAACATAGCAAAATCAATATAATATAAAAATTAAAAAATAAATAGTCCATTTATTCAAGAATCTTAATCTAGTCTCATCAAATGTGCAGCTTATAATAATAATTAAATACTGAGGAGAGAATTTTAAAAACATAAAAAGAGATATAGAAATAGATATTTCGACTTTATATAACATTAGAGGACCCCATCAACCAAGAAACTGACAAGATTAAGATTCTGATGACGAATAAAACGAGACGCTATACAGTGTAATACGAAAAGTAATAGAGTAGGGCTCCAGACAAAGGTCTACTATAAAAACTATTTGACGCGCCTCAATGTAAAACCTCTATAATAGTGAAAGTTTATTTTAAGATATTTAAAACTGTACAATGTATACAGTTGCATCTGATGAGGCTTAAGATTCTTTGAATAAATTAACTATTTATTTTTTAATTTTTATATTATATTGATTTTGCTACGTTAGATTTAGCATTTCTAAAGTGTTTCTTTATTTAGTTTGTAGTAAAAGAAATTATAAAACAAAACTATAAATAATTAAATAATTGCAACAAAATCGACCCTAATCGAATATTAAAATATTAAAAATGCCTTATTTCATTTAAAGCCACTTTAAGCGAAACTTAAATATATGTCTGTCTTTATTCATTTAGATAGAAAGTTTAAGATAGACACATCCAAAATAATATTGATGCGGGTCCTTAGACCAACAAAACAAATATTTTTGTATTCAGCAACTCAAAATTTATAAGAAAATATATATAACTTACGTTACACTTTCTGGCCAAAAATCATGTAAGCATATTTGATCCACTCTTCTTTAAAAAATTTAACATTGCATTTAATGTTGTAAATCTCTTTTTCTAAATATAAATTGAAAATCAAATTTGCGTTAAATATTTTCAATTCCTAAATTACGTCTGCAATTACGGTAATTCAGTTATAGGGGAACGTGGGGTAGAACGGCACCGCGGGTACAATGGTGCAGAGTCGATATCTTTTTACAGAGATGCTACCATGTGGTCGCAATATTTTTAGTTGAAAGTTGTTATAAATTATTTAATGTACTTGTTGTGCTCTGCGCGACTGAGTTGTAATTCTTCGATATATTTACATAAGGTAAACAATGATAAAATTCTATTTTTTATTACCGTAAATACATTTATGTTTTAAAATGATCTTTTCTTATTAATTTCATACTGTGTCTATGTAAATATTGATTAATTATAATTTTTTATATGATCAAAAGTAAATAAATACGTTTTGAGGCTTAATGAAATATTAGCCCACGAAATGTTGTACTTTTTATTTTTATACTAAAGAAAGAAAGAGAGTATACATAGATGCTGTCTTTCAAAATTAATACCAAAAATTATTACATTAAAGGATATTTTTCCATATTTTAAAGAGAAAAATATTTATTATTACAAGAGAATTGTTTTTATTTATTAATTTATAGTTATCATTTAAAAATACAAATCTATATTCTTATGTTCTACATATCATATTATAATATACAACTTTTAAGAAGTTTTAGATATCAATGTTAATGAAATAAACAAGAGGTAGTCCATTATACCTCGCATGAAAAGCATATCACGAAAATCTAGGCTTTTACTAAATCAATAATCTCGTCTATTGAAACTATTATTTTATAATAAATTTGTGTTTTTTTCTTATAGGGGATATTCCAAAGAATATTTTTAGTAAAAAAAAAATCTATTTATTTTTTCTTAATATGTTGAAAACTTGCTCAATGCTTACGTTAGCCGTTCTACCCCACATTTCCCTACATATATAAATATATCGCATTTACAAGAAGCTACTTCATCTTGACGTATCAGGAAATGCTCAGCAAGTTGTTATTCGGAATCTGCGCTTTCCAAAAAGTAGAATGTGTTTATTCCCTAATGGGAACTAATGGGTTGCTCCTCAAACGGACGGTTACGGATGTCAGACAGAATGAGTGATCGCGCATCACGCGATCCGATTTTAGGGAAAGATCCTCGGTCGAGGGACATCGGAGAACGCGCGGTCGGAACGCTCGCATTGTCCGAGCGTATTCGGCGAGCGTACACGCGAGTACACTGGGGACGCGACGCTACTGTCAGCCGTGATTTACGAAGCTCGCGAACTTGCGCCAGCAGCCCCTGTACGTAACGTTCTCGCCCTCGGGTGCGGATACGACGATCGGGCACCCGAGGACGTCCGGTTCGCATCGTCGGCTATAATTCACATGGCCCGCTGCAAGCGCCGTTGGAATCTTCATCAGCGAAATATGTAGTCTCAGTGACGGATTTCGGTTAACTCTTTTTCGTACTATCGCAATATTTCACGTTATCTGTTCGCCAATCTACCGAGCGCGAGTAGAGAATGTTACTCGAGTAAAAATAGATCGAGCATATGTGTATGATGTAATGGAGGATCGTAGTGTGTATAAAAAAAAAAGTAGAGATCTCGTGGATGAAAATAATGATTTTTAAATAAAAAGATCAATTACATGTATCTCGAACAATATATAAAATTGTTTATAGTTCACGATTGTAAAAATATGTAATTATTGCATTTATGACAAAGAGAAAAATTTTAAATGAAATTTGAGTCAACAAATAATATCAATGATATTTATTCTTAAAATAAAGACACCGATTTAAAAATTATTATTCTACATTTTTACAATACATCTGTGTTTTTATAATAATATTATCTTGATGTCAAAAATATCATTTTAAAAATCTGATATCTCGAGAAGACTTTCCCTATAAATTATAATAAAATATCTGCTCGGAATATAATTCTTTGCCCTTTGAGGTCATCAAGCGCTTGTCAGAGTCCATCAAAATTCAATTAATCGATCAACATGGCGTATGTACATACGCGCCCGCGGGATCTCGTGCGACAGATAAAATAAACGCGGCGCGCAGGACCATGTGGAGAGCTTCCGGGTTAATTAGTCTGTCAATGCGGCCCGCTCATCCCATACGCGGGTGCAAAATGCGAGGAAAAGAAAGAAAGAGACAGAGGGAGAAAGAGAGGGAGAAAAAAAATCGAGAAAAAAACCAGGCTGATTCGACAGCAATCGTGCCCATTTTGGACGACGATATATCGGACTGTCTACTACCATCGTGCCCCACGTGTGGAACTCTGCGTCTTGTTTGTTATTTTTGTGTACGTCACGGACATGCGTTGGCGGGTACCCGAGGGCATCAAATCTACCTGAAGCATCACTATCTCACTATGAAATTTTTCAATTTTCCAGCTGGAACCGAAAGCGCGATATTAGCATATTGTGATTTGCTTCGGGTTTTTTTTCCTAGAATTCGCGTAGTATTTATCACTTACTAGTGTCAGGCGTAACAACAATTTTCGTATCCAGCGTTATTTTTGGAATGATTTAATAGACTCGTGTGCAAATTTTTATCACATTGGAATATCGTTATCTTTCTATAAAGGATGAGCCAAATATACTTGTAACGTTTATTAATAAATTTGTAGAAGATTTTAATCATTACTTCTTATTTATGAAAGAAGCTAATTAAAAAATGTTACGTATATATAATTAATTTTAAAGTAGAGTTATTTTATGTTGCAGAAATATTGCAGAATTATTAGAAATGTATTCGTTAAAATAAGAAAACTTTACGAAGCTGTTTTACTTTCTTCCTTAATTAAATACATGTAACGCTTATATACATTCCACTTACTTTTTCTCATATCATGTACATCCTTTCTCACGGTTGTTTTAGATTTATAATAGGATTTGAATTTTTTTATTTAAGCGGTTCAGAGACATTCGTGTAAAAACATGCTCATATTTTAATTTTTTTCTAACCAAATCTCACCGACGTGCTTGGCAATAAAATCATGTCACGAAAAACTATAATCACACAGCTAATCTTGTAAGCAAGATTCATGTTTTTGTTTTTTTTTTTTTTGGATACATTCGTTCATTCATTACCGCAATTGTTGCAACGATTCCATATAAGAGAGTCGATTAAGTATTATACAGGTTATTTATATTCCAGATATGCTATTGATTTTTTTATTAAAGTTATTAACGAATCTCTTCAATAATATAACGATAAAATGTCAGAGAATTATTCAGTAAATTAAAATCTTGTTAAAAGTTAAAATGTATGTGCATAGAAGGAATTATCAATCTGCGCAACGGAATATTTTACGGTGAAATCGGATTAAAAGTTGAATTTGAAAGTTGAGTAAAATAAAGAGACAGTGAAACTTATTATTAAAACGTATTCAATTTCAGAATACAAAACACGCGCAAAACGCGAAAAATATTATCGTGTTATAATATTAAACAGAAAGGTGCGTGAGCAGTGTATCAATCACATCTCGTCTATTGAATTTCATTAATCTAGCATAGATCGTGCAAACGGTTCTATTGTATTTGCTACATCACGTAACGCCCTTTGAAGTAAAACCGATACAACCCCGACATTCTCAGTTAATCGTATCGAGCCATTCCTGACGCCGTTAAGTCAATACTTGATTCTAGGCGACTCTCTAGTGCAATAATTAACTGTTGTGTAGTTTGATAAGTAACCGCGACCATAAGATGCCTAGTTTCCTCTTTAACAAAGTAATTGACATGTGACAGTATAAATAAAGTCTATGGCGAATTACATATATATTATACGTAAGAGGGTTAATTGAATCAAGTCTTGATATTATATGAGAAAGAATTGCAATTAAAAAACAATTGGCTTATCTGGAATAGTCACATTTCTGATTAACATGGAAATATTCTTATTCAAGTTACGTCAGATTAGTAAATGTGTCAACGACTATCAGCTGCCTATCCAATTAAGAGCAATAAAACGAAAAAAAAAACTCTACACGTATTGCATAAGAACGGACTTCACTAATGACAATGCAAAAGGAGAAAATCAGCCTTTCAACGATATGCTAAGTGACACAGTCCGCGAACCAAGTGGAAATTAACGATTGTCGAGAAATACGATGAGAAATCGATCGCGAGATAATAGGAGGGTCACGAAATTCGAGAGGCTACTACGAGAGTTCGTCGAGAATTAACCAGGATCGGAACCATTGCCGGTGGGTTCATAGCCAATATAGTAGTTTATAATCGGGTTCATATACGCGGAATGCGATGATTAAGACATGTGGGAGAAAGCACTATACGTGGCGCGAACTATGGAGAATCGACACGGGTGCGAATGATGCTCCCTTCCTCTTCTATCTCTCAATGCGATACACTTTAATGACATTACGAGCCATCGGCGAGCGAGGTGAGCTAGGTAGAAGAGAGCCACCACGTGGCTGTTGACCCATTTCGGACTTTGTGAGCGGCTGCAATTTCGTTACGGCCTCTCGGCGGATCCGATAACTTCGCAGTATTACTGATGCAATATAAGAACTTCGCAATCCGTCCGTTCGCGCATACAAACCCGCTAAATTCGATCGGATTTCACGTCCGGACAGACGTACGTCCGAGTGTCGACGCAAACTCTCTTTTTGCGGATGAAGGATACTTCGGATGCTCACTTTAAAATTGGAAAGCGCGATTCTCTGCCAATCGTAAAAAGAAGTCGATTCGACTTGGCAAGAACGGTGGAAGTCACGAGCACTCGGATAAGCTGAAGAGACGAATCTTCAGGAGTCATTTGGAAGCTTAAGTAGCCGGCCTGAGATTTTCTAATGGTAAAAAAAGTATATACATTACGCAAAGAAATTAAAGGCCCACCTTCTTCCATATAAAAAAAGGCCAATTTTCAAGTATAGTTGCAGCTTCCTTAAAAATAATCCGAATAAGATCAATAAAAAAGCGTTGCTAATCTTGAAGTTTCTAGATTTAGAATCTTTAAATAAATATCAATTCTTTCTATTCGTTAGAAAATTACATTGCAAAAAAGCAAATTCCATTGCTGCTAAAAAAGTCTTAGCACGATTTTATTAATTGGGTGTTAAAGAGCAGAGTTTTGGCTTTAAGTTCTGTTTTTAACCAATGTTTTATGATTTTTTTTCGCCGAGATATTCATTATTAAAGCAAAATCGAACTATTGACTTTGAACGCTCGTAACTAGTGAAAACAATAATCATTAATTTAAGTTTTCGAAATGTACAGAAAAAACTTAACATTCCGGCCTTTTGTATGAGTAACTGAAATGCTTTTTACTTGTAAATATTGTAGAGTTGAAAATTTAGCGTGTTTTTACTAACTTTTATTGATTTAAATAAAAAAAGATAAAAGTGCAATTTTTACTTGACTTTTAACCTTTAGAGGACGGGAAGCAAATATTTTGGCTTTGAACTATTTTCACTTTAAATATTTTACATAAGGGACTTTTTGGTAATTCAAATTCAAATTTTATTTAAAAACTTAAGTTTTTACAGGTTACATCTGTTGATGATATACTCATATATATTTTAGTGAATATATATTTTTTGGTTACTTTTCTCATTCGAAACTAAGATAAAAGATGAATTCTTTGATGATTATAATTTTATAATGGTTCTGTGGAATTTTTCTATTTTTATTACCGTATCGAACAGGAAGTCAATATATATTGGATCTATAAGGGTCGCTTATTTTTCATAGTACAACACTATAATAAAGATATGAAAATTCTGACTTCAAATTACAAAACTTTACGAAAAAATATGCCCGTCCTCTAAAGGTTAAGTAACAATTACGCTTTAAAAATGAATAATGATTGAAAAAACGATAGGAGCATTTTAAAATGCTAATTTTTCTCTTTAAATTGCTTTTTTAATGATTATTGTACAATCATGTTTTCACTAGCTATAAGCGTTCAAAGTCAATAGCTCGATTTTGCTTTAATAATGAATATCTCGTCGAAAAAAAGTCATAGAACATTCGTTTAGAAAGTAAATTAAAATTAAAACTCTGCTCTTTAACACCCAATTAATAAAATTGTGTTGGAATTTTTTTTGAATTCGGTATTCTTGGACAAACTTTTGAAAAATTTGTTTAATCGACGGACGTCACTTTCTTACAATGTAATTTTGTGACGAATAGGAAGAATAGAAATTCATTTAAAAATTCTAAAACTAGAAACTTGAAGCTTTGAAACGCTTTTTTATTGTTCTTATTCCGATTATTTTTAAGGAAGTTGCAACTACTTGAAAATTGGCCTTCTTTTATATGAAAAAAGGTGGCCCTTTAATTTTTTTGCGTAATGTATATAGACTGACTGAGAACGCGCGTTGGTTTTAATCGATGATTGTATTATTATCAAATGGCGTTTGTGTATTGATAACGCAGATGTATTCAAGATACTTTATTTCAAAGATCTCTCCTTCGGTGTTTTCATCAATCTGGATATAGATCTGTCTTAATTTGCACTTTGCGGAAGGTCAATTATGTCGAAAGTCTTAGATTCTGACATTTAATTGCGTAATAAGTGAGATATAATAATATTGATATCGATCACAAATATTTCGCACACTCCATAACAATGCGCTGGGCGCGCTATCAATACCAGCTTATAATTAGGCATTAATTAAATTAACGGTTAAATGGATGACATGGAACATTCAATATCCTTAATGGAACCATTCGCGTTCTAATCCAGACACGCTCCAGAGCACACATCTAATTATGTTAATCACGTTTAGAAAATCTCTTCCCTTGATTATAACGACGCGAAAGGAGAACTGACTTACAACTGTAGAGAGTCAGTCTTCTAAATTATCTAATCATATCATTTTGATATAACAAATCTTGTATTATTTTAAATATTGCGGCATGATTTTTCATGTTGATTTAATACGTCAGTTTTCGATTATATATCGCTCGGAAACAACATATGTGTCAAATTTTTCGTGAATTTTAAAAACTGATTACAGATGAGAGCAAAAGAATCTCTTTCTTTTAATCTCTTAAACCTTCTAAAAAATGAGAATAGATTTTTTCTTTAATTTATTTTCTTCACATTCAAGAACCGACTCTACTCGAAAGCCCGCCCTTCGCGAACAGGAATTTGCGAGGAGGTATTGAATCGATCGATGCCTCCTCGGCAAGGAAGGTTCCCCTGGTTACGTGACGCTCATACGCGCAACAGCGTGTCATTGTCATTGATGTCGAGCAACGGCCGATGATTGCCGGGTGTATTACCGCTTCGATGATCCGAATAACGGCCGAGGTCCTGAAGAATCCTGTAGGAGGGGCGTCGTGGTAGTTGTTATCGCCTGGAGGCACGGAAGTCGGCACTAGGCTATGCGAGGGTGACCACCCCTTCCGGTTCCGGTGACCAGCAATTGTCGGACAGCCAGCATCCGATCACCACGGTGATAAAGCCGATCAGAAGAGCCACAACGATGTAGATCTCCGCTTGTCCTAGCGAATCTGTTCACACACAGGACACACACGACGGTCTCGTGTAACCCGCTTGTCACGTGAAACGCCTGGTCAAGAAGCTAATTAGCATCCTCGCAGGGATAGCATGCACCGTGGGAAGATCACCGACGTGCACAGGGTGCTTAAGAGCTAATGCATGCTTGTTGCTTCAACCCCTTCAGGTATAATTTGTTATCTTGATTGTACACATATGCGCGCGTATATACGGTACACAATTAAATTAATTGCTTTAGATACTGCACATCGCTGGGGGAAATGTAAGACAAATCAAAGCCAAAATGTATGGAAACAGTGTACAATAATCTAGAATGTGTGATTTTGGAGAAAAAAAATGCGACGTGTAAAAAGAAAAGTAGATGGTTCGAATTGATTTAGGTTTGAAAAGTGAATGCATTTATCGTTCGTTTCGGCAGCTAACGGATTCGGCAAAAACAACGAGCAGCAAGTTAGTTTATAGCTAATAATTTCAGCAAACTGTGTGTCGCAGTAAATTTATCAGCAATATTTCGAAGTTTCAGTTTCAGTTAACTGAAAATTTGATTAATTAATGTTTGACTAGTAGTTTGCAAGTTCACTCGGTTATTCGATAAGATTGTAGAATTTCAACGTTAATTTGTACATATCATAATTTAAAAAATTATTACTGAATATTTCCAGCAATCTTATAATATAAAAAAGAAAATGTTTCAATAGAGAATATTATTTTTTAAAGAATTGATATTTTATATGTGTGTATGATTATTTTTGACAAGCATTTTATATAACAGTTAATTAACTTGAAACTTAAAAATAGATAAAAATTTGCATGCAACTTAAACATCTGGCCTAAGAATTAATTATTTTACTGAAGAATTAATATTATATATTTATTATTAATATACATATATATGTATGTTTTTTTCAAAAGTCAGGCGACTTTACATTTTTATGGCTAACAATAAGTATTATACAACCCTAATCCGCGATGAAAATTCGAAATTTCTAAAACGAAAAAGACTCTCCACAGCCAGAGCCGTATTTGAAAGTTAAAACAGAGACTCGAGCCGGCGAAGAACGTGAGTAAAAAGACGCTATTTCGTTTGTTCGTTTCATGAATTTTTCACAGCCATCGCCATTTATCCCTGATATTCTAACCGGTGAATGACTGTCACTGGCTGCAGTAGAAACAAAATGCATAACTGTCGTGAGACTGCCGCAAAGCAGTATAAAACGTTGCTCAGTAAAATTTAAATATCGTTGGAAATTAACTAGATTCTAATCCGATTATTTTCTTTTCCTATAGACGAGCGTTCTTTGAGATAACTTAATTGAAATCGTGGATTAAGTGAATGATTAAACTTCGATCGGATAATATGCAAAATGTTATTCCCGCATTAAAATTAAAAAAAAGTATTTTATTTCTAAAATTCTATGTATGAGAAAAAAATAGAGAATATGTCGATGTAACTAAAAATTCTCTGCTAAAGTTTACTAATATATTTTTTTATCGATTTTCTTGCCATTTACGGGAACGCAAATCGCGGATGGGCGAACTAACTTTCGTAAAATTGCAGGACGTGCTTTATGGTTCGACTTCGTGATATGAGATTTCGTGTCAGGTTGGTGCTGTTACGCCAAAGTAAAACTAAAAAAGTTCCACAGATTACTATTCCGCACAGAATCGATAAAGTAAACGAGACTGTAATATAAATTGCATCTGTATTATGTCATCATCATTTGCGCGAATGCAAGTTTTTGATGACTTGAGTTTTCATCGCTAAATCATCGGATTTAAGATACTTTCATGCAAAATTTTAATTACAGCAAGCAAAAACAGCATGATGTTAAAACGAACGTTTTTACACAACAACGCAAAACTATTACAAGAGATGTATCAAAAGAATAACAGTGACAACTTTTTATAAACTTGCTAAAGCATAAAGTCTGTATTTTATTCTGGAGAAATGATATAAGATAAAAGAACAAAAAAAGTATCCTACTCGTCACATTTACAACATTTATCATATACAATTAATGCCATTAAGAGTAAAATATTTTAATTAAAGTTATCTAAATTAAATGACAGTCTTAAAGCCTTCTACGGGGAGCCTAAATGTTAATTGTTCACTTTACTGCGACTTTTATTTTCTTGAATAAACTCTTAACAAAAGAAATGTGGCCCAAGTATCCATTAAAATTCCATTAAACAACACACCCATTTCAAACATTTATAACACATCACAAGCAACCATCAAACAAAATTAGCATAAGTCCATTTACCTAGAGGACCCTTTGACTTCCACAGACCCTTGATAAGGGTAGGATCGCCGCGACGCCAGTCGCGCCACCCACGGCCCCGACGAGCGGGCCCCTTAGACCAGCCCGTTCCGGAAGCGGCGGCACCCCCGCCGGCTCCACCACCGGTTGACCCACCGATGGATCCACCGGTAACCCCGAGACCGAAGGTAGCGGCCCCGGCGGCGCCGCCGCCACCGCCACCGCCACCGCCACCGCCACCGCCGCCTCCACCGCCGCTTCCGGTAGCACCACCGGTAGAACCACCGCCGCCAGGGCTCGGGGTGCTCGGCGACGACCCGACCTGCGGCTGACCGTGGGTCCCTGTACCTCCTCCAGCACCACCCTGTGGCATCGGCGCTCCCGCCGCTTTTTCGCGCCAGGGCAATTTCCAGGAAGCAGCATGAAATATACAGATAGAGCGTGCGCTGTTAAACTATGGATTCGCATTCGATCGATCAAGATAATTTACGATTATGGATTATATACATTCTTTTCCTTCGATTCTCGTTTATTTCCACTTATCATTTTTATATATCATAAGCTTACAAGCTTAGTATTATACATATTTGGTATTCTGAAAGAATAGTTGGCGAACAGCGCTTGGCTTTTATTGCCTTCTCTCAATTCGAAAATAGAGAACGTGAAATGCGAAGAAACATAATTGAAAAATATTTTTATAATAAATTGTTAATGGTTTTTCGTTTATTTAGTTTTAACTTTTTTACAAAGCCTCAAATTTTTGTAAAAAAACTTTTTTTTGTAGAATTTGCTTTCAATTTATAAAGCTAATTTAATTATAATATAATTATAAAGTATAGGTCTACAAAAATTGGATATTTTATGAAAAAGCCTTTCTGTAAAAAAAATTAATTTTATAAAAAGCCTACAACATATATATATATATATATATATATGTGTGTGTGTGTGTGTGTGTGTGTGTGTGTGTGTGTGTGTGTGTGTGTGTGTGTGTGTGTGTGTGTACGTATGTATATATGTAAACTGAATAACTTGAAAATCAAAAGTCAATGGTTTATTGTAAAATGATTTAAAATTGTGCACTTTTTGCTCGTACGCTCTCTATTTATTAATAATCCTAAAATCTTTATATAAATTTTACTTCGAATCAGACAGAAAACTTTATTCATAAAGAATACATGTATCGAAGGATTTTTTATATGTAAGTATAAGAATATATGGGGTCAATATAGAAATCGTTCATAAGTTTACAAAAGGAGTCAATTTTTATTAATATTTTACGGATTAGTTTCCATTTAAGGGGTCATGCTCAGTCAGGAATTTTGAGAAAATCGATTTTTTGGTTTTGACATTTTCTGTAAGTATATCATCTGGATATATAGTTTTTTTTTTTAATTAAGATAAGAAACGAGCGATTTTTTTATCGAAAATCGAAAGTTCAACTTTAGACATCCGCCATTTTATCCTAAATTAATATTTCGAAAATTTTTCCTTCAAAGACTAGATAATTTAATATATTAAATAAATCTTTGCAAATTTTTTATTTTGGATGATCCAGATCCGAGCAGCAGTGGTCACCGTAAAAAAAGTTTTTCAAAAGGACCTCGGAAAGAATTGTTATATCTTTTTTATTTATTAATATTTTGTAATAAAAAAATTATGTAAAATTTGTAAAAACATACTCTCTTCAAATATAAAAACTTTTGTTTTAAGTCACAGTATTTGAGAAAAAAAATCATGTTTTTTTGATTTCCTAACTCAGCATGACTCTCTCTAATTTTGGTAATCACGAATAATTATAATCATCAAAAGATAAAAACTAATAGCAAATTAGTAAGGTAAAAATATCAAAATGTGATATTTTCTATTTTATATGCATTCTTAAAATTAATATATATTATGCTTAGAGGTTGGCAGGATTTCAATCCGCTATTGGGTCAAGGAGTGACATTGATGTAAATGCATTGACGGGTAATTTACAGGAGTGAGTGATGAATTGTATTAGGGATCCACTCATTGTCAGTGTAGACAAATGATGACGATTATAATAACAAAGAATTATAAAGAGGTATATAAAGTGAAAATTATACGATTAAAAATTTACTATTTAGTTATATATGTCATAATTATTATAATTAATTCTGCAGCTCTAATGATGCAGTTAGCATAATCTAATTGAATAATTGAATAATTACATTTATATCATTATCTCTGAATATAATTATACATATTTTATAAAGTAAATAAAATTATTATTATAAAATTTAGTATAGTCATTTATTTATTCATGATATATTAGTTTTCATCTTCTTATTTCTTGACTAGCTTTTTATTACTTTGATAAATGCTGCTATTACATTTGCAATAGAAGGAAAATTAGAATTATGTTTATAATAATCTATTTTAATGCAATGTAATAAAAATTTTTTTGTTCTTAAATTTTCATTATGTATACGTTATTAATCGAAAAAAAAAACATATAAATAAATATTGTATTTAAACAAAGATTTAATAAAGATTATATCTAAAATTGAGATAAAGACATCTCTTTTTTTACATTAATATACAGTTTTTGAGAATAGTAGAACATGATAAAGTCGAAAGTAAACTCTGTTAAAATTGAAAAATCTACTAGTGAGACCAATTTTATCCGTTCAATAAGCCTATTCTTTAAAATATAAAAATTTAAGATTCGCTGGTTTCAATACCTGTTGCAAAGCGAATTTAGTGAACCTTTTCAACACGGAATTCATCAAACAATGTGCATAGTGAATACATAAGTATTGTGTATGTATAACAGCACAAAACTTATTTGATCCACTTTTCAGAAAATTTGAATGTACATTATCACATTTATTTTATAATCGAATTTCACGCTTCACTTGCTATGAATTGATATCAAACAATCATCAATCGTGGTAATAAAGAGAAGAAAAATTTCCAATTTGCATCCTCTCGAACAGTTAGTAAATTGAACTTGGTTGAATGGGTGACAATTATATAACTTTTAGTACTATCATTTCACAGCTACTAAAATGCACTCATCATTATTCGGAACTGGCTTGACCTATTTTTTTTTAAGAGATTTAAGAGCATACTTATATATTCAATAATTTAAACACCTTTCTCCTCTAAATTGGATTTAATATTTGTTACAATATAAATTTACTGAAATGTGAATCAACATAAATGTCCAGTGCTATTTTTGTCGCATGCATTGCTCGTGCCAAGAGTGTCGAACAAATCCTTTACAACGTATATGTGTATAATGAAGGTAAAAAGTTAATTTTTACCGTCAGGCTTGCGAAATATGTGATTGACGGGTTCGCAGCATCCTTAATGCAAAGTTATGTTAACGGCATGAAGAATGCAAATATTTTTTTATGAAGAATTATTTTTTTTTTATTTTTCTTTATCCAATAATGTTGACTAATCTGCATATGCAGATTAAAATTTAGATTTTGCGACACGACGAATACTACTCTAAGCTACGAATAGAAAATCGATAATTTCAAACGAAGTATAATTTAAAATCAAACTGCTGCAGCCTGTATTGAGGTTGCACGAATTATTGATTTGGCGCAGTGATCAATTTTGTTTTAACCAATCATGACAAGAATTGCTATTTTTATGAGAGTACCTTTTATCTTTGGTGCCGGTTGAATTTTTGATTACGTAATTTCGCAAAACGGTTACAAATCAATTGAGACTTTAATATTTCGTAATTCCAGAAATTAGTACGTGTTATAAACGGTTCACTGAACCGTTTACTAAGCGCGAAGTTTTACATTAATCGCGTGAAAATCTACGTTATAAAATATATAATAATCAATGAATCATAATATATTCTATATATATTTTTGCACAGATAATATTTTCTGATATTCAACAATTAAAATTATTTTATACAGACTTTTTTTCATGTTGTCTTTTATTTGATTCTTATGTATTTTTAAAAATAATCAATATCAGAATCAATATTATATAATTGATTCTAAACACAAGTGTAAATTAATGTCAGAATTAACGAATATTAAAAAAGAATAAATAATTTTTCTCGCAAATTATGAGAGTGTGTTTTGACTTTATAATAATGTATTTAAAATTTCAAGATGTTTGCAGATTCGTTTGTATAAACAAGCGCTAAGTAATACACTCTAATATTACATGTTTCTATGTAAGAGTCTAAATCATGTTTTTAATACTTACCGCATAAGGAGAGCAGCAAAATACTGGCAAGGAAGAACCACCCCATATTTCATCAACAGGTCATTCCGCGAAGAATCATGCTACATGACGACATCATTCATAACTTCACATATGTAGAAATCGTCAACGGCTAGTGCTGCGCATCAAAACTGAGGTGTACTGTATAAAAAAAATACAGTTTTAATTAAAATTTTATCGTTGAAAAATATTTTTGCTGACTAAATTAAAAATAGGAATTGAATTGAATATCAGGTTGCATCAACCGATACATTTAATATTGATAAATACATTTCTATCAAAAAAATGAAATATAGATTTACAGCTTTGAAAATACGTTTATCAGGATACATTCTGCCTCTATACAGCTGTAATTTGCTCAGAATTTACCTGATTCTTTTGTCTTAAATGTTTGTTTTGATATATGAAAATTATATTTAAGACTGCTTACCGCGATAACATATAAAGCTTTTCCGCGAGGCGGTTGCAGACGTTTACATAATTAATCGGGAAGGTCGAAAATTTCCTGTATCGGCGAATTGCATCACAGAGGGATACGAATAATTGAAACTCCGTACGCCGGGAGTGGCTTCCGCGAGATCCGCTACATCCTATATAATCGCCGGCGAATAATGTATAAATTTGCTTTCGAGCGAGTCGCGTGGTGCTCTCTCGACGTTTCCGTAAACCAGTAAAATGGCTTATGCATGAGCGCGTCAGTATGAATCCTGGCTGGCTGGCAGACAAGGATTATATTCATATTCGCAAAAGATCACGGCGTCGCGTTTGTATTCCGTTTTCAAATTTTTGTACAATGATAAAATTATATCGAATTCCTTTGGTTCGTTACATCGCCATATAACTCATTTTTTCCCCTATTTTTTTTTATTAATCTGACAAAATCTACTAATTATAATTAGTTTTCTATTTGTATTTAGGCAATAATTTATCGCTGTAATATTTAAAACATTTTCGTTGAAAATAAAACGTACGCGTTGCCCGCGAATATTTTATAAAATATATCAATTCTGAAAATGTCATGCTTAACAAGCAACGTAACACAATTTCACTAATAAAATCAAAGAATTGTACATTTTAATTAATTTGTTGATAATAAATTGTATTGAAAATAGATAAAAAAATCTAAAACGTGAATATATATTATGTAAAATTCATTCATCAGTCATATTAATATTATAATGTGGCCTTTTAGCCATTATTTCAAATTAATTTCCTGAATGCATTTTAACAAACTACTATATAAAATTCATTATGTTATTTAATTAATTCATACATTATCTATTAATGATAGTAGTTTGCTAAAATGCATTCAGGAAATTAATTTGAAATAATTATTATATATATATATATATATTTTTTATATATATATATATATATATATATATAAAATCAGTAATCGGTGTTGAGTCACGTGTTATTATTCATAATACTGTATTCATAATATATTATTCTTCAATATAAATTATATAATACAAGAATTATATAATATTTAAATTTGTATAAAAAACACAGAAAAAGAGCAATTAAAAATGTCAATGTATCATATACACATATAAATAAATCTTTTATATTATTTAAAATCTAATTAAAAAAAATAGTAAGGAATTAATAATATAGAATTTATTAAATTTAGTACAAAAAACATATTTTCACACAAAAATAATGATATGGATATATTATATCAATTACAATAATATTAAAATTATTAACAAGAATTAATTAAACTAATCATGACAATTATATCAATTTATATTGACCTTGTTGTACATATATATATATTTATAAATAAAACACACATATATATATATATATGAAATACAATATATATAAATATATGAAAAAACTGGAGTAGTACATTTTGATATCAAACATTTTCAGATATATCCATCTACACAGATATTAAACACATATATAAAATATATAAATTCTGAAAATGTTTGCTTAACAAGCAACACGACGCAGTTTTAATAATAAAATTCGAAGAATTGCACATTTTAATTAATTTGTTGATGATAAATTGTATTGAAAATAGATATTCCATTTATTCCAAGAAATTATTTTCGGTTGTGGTTGCTATCGCAGAATTAAAAAGAAATTTTAACCAAAAATCAATTAAAAAGATTATTTAGAGGATAACACATGTATATATTTTATAAGTAATTGAGATCACATTATTGTCAATATTTTACGAAATATTAGTCAACGCAATCGTTCATATCACATTAAAACGAATTACACCGATAGAAGTACAACGCGAAATTCACAATAATTTACTATAGATTTTGTGTCAATTATTCATTTCAAGCGTTTGAATCATAAATGCATACAATAATTTTCTGGTTCATTTTAAGGATCTTAACGCTTATTCTAATATATATTTTCATGCAAGAAATATATAAACTAAATTTTTATTTAGTTTACTTTTATTTTAAGGAAAGAAATATATTTTTATATAACGTTTATATATATATATATATATATATATATATATATATATATATATGTGTGTGTGTGTGTGTGTGTGTGTGTGTGTGTGTGTGTGTGTGTGTGTGTGTGTGTGTGTGTGTGTGTGTGTCAAAATGTTTTTATATCAAGACTCCAGTTTCTTAGGAAATCGCTTCGAATTGATTCGAAGCGTCGATTGTTACCGCAAAATTAAAGAAAGATTTTAATTAAAAAAGTCGATCCGAAAATATTATCTGAAGACTGTTTCGACTTGCAATTGAGGCATATTGTTGTCGATATTCTGAACAGATAGTTTATCAAAATGTGCACATCGCATCGAAATAAATATCGATACGACTATAACACGAAATGGAGATCACATTCGCGCGCGAAACTCGCAATAATCATTTAGAGATGTTTATCGACATTCGATATTATTCGATATTTTTTCACTTCAATATAAAAATATCGAATAAAAAAAAATGAATAATCTATCAAATGAACTATTTAAACAAGTTATAAAAAATGAATATGTTGAAAAGTGATAAGTTTAAAATATATCTAGATATATTTAAAATATATCCAAATATATTTACACATTTTTTAAATGCGTAATTATAATTAGCAAAGATGGCGAGATTATCAAATAGATCAATTAACAGACAGGAGCGCATGCGAATTAGATAGACGGAATCAAAATATATTATATACAAGTACAAATTGAATTATATAGTGCAAAAAATATGCGTAATTATTTTTATTTTAATATAATGTGATTTTTGTTTCTGTGATTTTATGCAATACTTATAAGTAATATTTCCAATTCTACGCTTTAATATATGTCAAATATATTTTTATTTAGTCATGTAAGAAATTGTTATTTGAAATATATTTTTAATAAATTAATTTATTACACTTAATTATAATATATAATTACACTTTTTATTATAAAAGAAGCAAAAATTATTATAATAAAGATTTTCTTAATACAGTTTTTATAGCTTTTATAAAAAATATCGATTATTCGATATTTTATGTGATATATTGACTATTTATTCGATATTAACATGAATGCTTTCTAAATTGATGAATATATTCATATTTGATATTTTTCTCTATATCGACACCTCCACTCGCAATAATCATTTATTATTTATTATAGATTTCGCGCCAACTTACTTATTTCAAACATGAACGTGCACTATATAAGACTAGTGTACTTCTTCTAAGGCTGCAGTTGGGACGCTAGAGATATTTTGAAGCTTTAATCAATCAGGATATAGAAATCCTTAACCTTTTTATCTTGATTGGCCAATCGCAAATACTTCGAAGCATCTCTAGAATTTTCTTGACCGCAGCCTAAGTGGTGTGCATGAAAATCAAATAAAATAGCCTTTAATCGACCAATAAAAAAAATGTTTTTTTTTTTAAATTAAACGCTCAAAATGCTCCGATCAGAAGATTATCAAACGTAATCAGGAACGATGACGTTTATTTTAATAAGTATTTTTGTATGAAGAAATATGCATGGTAAGAAAACTCCCTTTTGTTTAAGAAATTATTAAAGAAATTGTTACCCCAATTTGTTAAAATTGTTTTGATTTAACAGTTAAATTTGGCAAAAATATAAGTTTTATCTTTAGATAATTCATTTGTCAAATTAGTGCATATAAATTCAGTTTTTGTAATTCTTCTTTAATTCTTTTCTTTTATTATGTGTAATTTATTAATAACATAATTAATTTACGTATAATATCTGAGATTTAAATGATCTTTTCACAATAATGGCTAATTGTTTACATATTAAATATTGTGTATACAATATAAACACACACCCACATATATTATGTAATTAATAAATATTGTATAAACACATTCGTATTTTTTTTATCGACTTAATATAAACCATATTTAAAAAGATCATACAATTGGCTACGAAAAGCTTGTGTACAGATTTCTTTCTTCTTTATATATCCCGGTTCGAATCTCGTGTAAATAATCGATATGCAGTGATCTCCGTAGAGGCGCTGGAGTCGTGAAATTCCCGCCTATTGTCAAGTTCAGCTTTGCTAAATTCGAAATGCGAAGTTAGTGCGGAGCAGTTTAGGCGTAGTGATAACTTTTGTTGAACTGGTTTTCTAATTCATCTGAGAACCGATTTTTTTCAAAGAAAAAATCACTCACAAGCTGTCAGTGATAATTAATTAATTAATTACGTTAATTGTGAACAAAATAATGGCAGGACAAAATCAAAACGGTGACATCGATCAACTTTCCGAAACTGTAAAAACTTTGCAAAAGTCCTTGGAATGTACAATTTGGTAAGTTTACGTCGCGATTACACACGCGTTTTACTAAAATACGATCGAATGGAATACTCGCATGATGATAGCCGAGATTAATTAACTTTTTTTGCACTCAATTATTGGTACTGATATAGGTTAGGATTCCAATAGTATGCAGTAGTACAATCCTTATAAATCGAATCAATTGAAACAATTATGTTTTATCATCAATGTGTGTATGTGTATATGTTTTATATTAAATTTATATTAAATTTCACGTAATTAAATATTTAGCTTATTTGTATGTATTCCATTGTGTAAATATAGTAATACAAAAATATAATAAAGAATTATATATTCTTTTTACATATATATAATTTTATAATATTAGACAATATATTGTTTTAAAATAGTATACATATTATTATTATAATATTATTATAATTATATAAACACACACATATATATGTATATATATATATATATATATATATATATAATAAAGAATTATATATTCTTTATAATTTTATAATATTAGACAATATATTGTTTTTAAATAGTATATAACATTATTATTATTATAATATTATTATAATTATATATATATATATATATATATATATATATATATATATATATATGTATATATAATTATTAAAATAATTCTTTATATGAACAAAACTTAGATTAAATTCAGAATTTATAAATAATAATAAATTTTTATTATAGTTTACAGTTAATGACAGAACCTACAAAGACACGATGCGGCCATTCATTCTGTAAGTCATGTATAGGGAAAGTGTTGCGGAAGAAAAATGCATCTTGTCCATTATGCAAAAAAAACCTTAACAGACGCAATGTTTCAAAAGATGATCACTTAGAAGCCTGTATTATAAAATTTACTAATCTTATCACTGCCATTCAACTTGACAGCAACATAGATAGTGAGTATATCACAGAAATTTTCAATTTTAATTTCTTATATATATAATAGTGTGTTAGTAAATATTTTTATTAAAATGTGAATGGAAATAGTATCCATAAAAAGTTAGAATATACATAAGGATGTGTATATAACTTCAAAAGTAATTCCAAAATAATTAATATTCTATTCAATATATGTAATAAACATAATATAACAGATTAAATCTTTAATCAATTTTCTTATCCAAATAAATGTGACAAATAAATAAGTAATTGAATATTTTATCTGGATTACTATTGGTTAATTTCAGAGAATATAAAAGAATGTAGAGGTGAGATAAATACAACTAGGAAATAGCTCTTGCGTTTTACTAGAATGTTATTGAAAATCATTGCTGTATGTTTTTCATTATGGTCATCATTTTTGCATTAGCAATTGACTTACATGAAAAATCTGCTATTGTTTTATTTAGGCGTGAACGAAAGTTAAAAGCAGAGAGCACAATGAGTGCACTGCCGTAAAAGTACATTAAGCGAGGTCAGCACTATGTTCTTCATGGCACAGAGAAGGCTTGAAAAATTTAATTCTCGATACTCTGGGGTATCTCAATTTTCACACACACTGTATATTTAGAGAAAGCTTAATGTTTTATAAGGCCTTGCAGTTTGAGTATCACGTATCTTTTCTCGACATCATTCTCCTTGCAGTGAATATTTTTAAAATAACTTTACTAAAAAAGAACGAAAGAATAAAAAATATGGAGATCACCATGGAATATCGATCGTAATACAATCCAACTATAATTGTATGAGAATAAAAACGATTGTGCCCTCAAATTGATGTTTTTAATATTCCATGAGTAGAGTATCAAGAATTAAATTTTTGTTTTTTTTTTTTTTTTTTATTACAATGCTAGATTAGATGTAAGATCATATATGTTTAATAAGATTAACAAACGAAACGCTTTTCTGATCTGCGCTTCGATAATATTTATGTTACAGTATTGCTGCACTCGAAACCACGTGATACAAGAGAAAGTTATTCATCAGAAGTACATCATTCTTTTCCTGCCGACGAGAATGATAACGCGATTTTCAGCAGGTCTGATGTCAAAGTTCGCACGTGGTTGCACCATCTTCCCGATGAACTGAGCTTTGCAGAAAACACTGCCAATCTAATATTTGATAATGATAATAAAAAAGACGCGATTGACGAAATACATGACAATAAGGACGACAAGAGCAACAAAACAAGTCGCTTTAAAAAACAAATTATGGATGATATAAATGTAGGTGCAGGTACATCACGAGCAAGTAAGGACACGAGAGCAAAGCAATTCGACGAAGTCATAAAGACCAATTTCGGTCGTGCGGACGAATTAAAATATAAAACAATTCATGCGAGAGTCCGTACAAGAGCTTTTAAGGAAAATGCGTCAAAATCGGACATCGAGAAGACGAATAATCAGAACAATTCATCATTGACAACAGGGAACGATCAGACGTGTCAGATCTTGACGATCAATGACTCAATCTCGAACACAACAAGCACATCTGCTTTGCAATCTTCTTCCGCGGACTGGAGTCGCATGATCGAATTCGGGAAAGAGACGAAACGTGGTAAAAAAAGAAAAATGAAAAAGCTGAATGTGAGTATCGAGAAGACTAAAGACTTACCTCGAATAATTAAAAACGTTACGTTATCGCCGAGTAAGAAATACAATCTGGCTAAAATTGCGACGGGTAATGACATGAACAAAAAAGAGAAGAACAGTACACAGGACGCGATCGATGAGAATCTGGATTTATCGAATGCAAAAGTGATAGGATCCGAAGTATCGAGTAAAGCGGGTAGTCATAATCGGAAGGAATCTACAAAGAACAAAACCAATAGCTCAACATTATCGCCAACTAATCATTCCTTGACAGAAACATATGATGTTATGCAGGAAGAGGAAAATAAACAGATGTATATAGAAAACCTGAATAGCAATCAGGTGAATGAAATTATTATTGGCTCCGAAAATATCAATAAGAATTCTCGAGTTTCTCAAAATTGGAGTTGTGAAGAAAATACAGAGATTGCCGTAGAATATTGTGACTCGCCGAAAAGATTAACCGTATTAACGCCCGAGAAGTTGAATGAATCTGTACATGGAATAATCCATGACATGCACACTCCTGCCAGCAAGTGTGGGAATACATCACCACCCGAAACCCGAACTCCCGAAGCTAAAAATAACAGTATTCAAAGGATATCAGGAGAAGTTGCTTCTTCTAAATCCTCGCAATCCCCTCTATCGAAGGCTAGATTATCCTTAAAAAGAAACCCAGAAATTGGTGATAACAAGAAAACTGACTCGCCATTATTAAGTATAGTTCCATTGATTGACAAATTGCCGATTATCAAAACAGACAAGGATGATTGTGAAAACGTTGATTCGCCAGTATCAAAAAACGAAAAACCATTTGATCGACTGACAGCTATAAGACGCGATTTGAATTTGGAGTTGATCGGTGAAAATCAACGACATATCACTTGGGATACGATACTTAACGATGGGCTTCCAAAAAGGACAACGGGTGAAAATGTTTCTAGAATTATTTGTCAAGACGAAAAATTTAACCATCCCACGACATCAAAACAATCAGAAAATATTAAGAATCAAACATGTTCCGTGAAATTTCTTCAAATAGGAACAATGATTAGGCGACGTAACGTGAAATACTTTTATTCGAGCACGATTAAACGCGAACAATCGATACCAGCGCAAGTGCAAATCACACCAGTATGTAATATGCAGCAATCTATCAGCAAATCCGAGATAGAGCATATTGCGAATATGTCATGCAACTTGGCGAGATCCATTGATGAATCAAACGAGTCGCAAGATATATTGGACATCACTGTGATAGAGAATATTCATCCCTTAACTAAAGCTGTTTTGAAAAACATCGAACTTTCTACAGCAGTCTCACCTCGTAAAGGACTTTTGACGACTTCGACGCCAAAGAAAGAAGATATTGATCATCATTTAAATAAAAAAAAAATTGCAACGACCGAAGAAAATGTGCAATCTCTTTGTAAGACGCCTCGTACAAACAGCTCCGCGATTCGAGAAATCTCACGTGTTCGTTCAGGAACGTCGAATTCCATTAAACTACTGTCACCGGACAAAGATTCGCAGCTGAAATTTCTGGCGATAGACTCCCCAATGAGCAATCACGGAGAGTCTAGACGTGCGAATTCGAAACCGCAGCAAACCGAGCTCGAAAAGTCCGTTAACAAAGGAAATAACTTTTCTAAGGTGAAAAATTCGCAGTTCGAGGAGTCTATGAGCAAAGCGCAAGAACCTTCTGTCGAAAACTTCGATAAGAAGAGAAAAAGAATGAGATATACCAGTGACAAAGAGCTGCTCGACGATGATAGAATCGACTATTCCAACGACTCGGCCAGTGACAATGGTCGGCGCGGAATAAAACTTGACAGATACAGTAGATCATCCAAAAACGCAGAATCAGGTTTAGATGCGAATTCGAAACAGCAGCAAACCGAGCTCGAAAAGTCCGTTACCAAAGGAAATAACTTTTCTAAGGTGAAAAATTCGCAGTTCGCAGAGTCTACGAGCAAAGCGCAAGAACCTTCTGTCGAAAACTTCGATAAGAAGAGAAAAAAAATGAGATATACCAGTGACAAAGAGTTCGACGATGATAGAACCGACTATTCCAACGACTCGGCCAGTGACAATGGTCGGCGCGGAATAAATTTTGACAGATACAGTAGATCATCCAAAAACGCAGAATCAGGTTTAGATGCGAATAAAAAACACCGTCCGAATTCCCCGGACGATCAAAACATAATCGAAATAATCTCTTCGGATTCTGAAAAACAGGATACACACACGAGAAAATTCAAGAGGATACTGCCAATTTCTAGCTCGGACACGGAATCGGACTCGACAGAGCATGTCGCGAGAAATTGCAAAAGGTACTAGAAATAAAATTATATAATAATTTTATATGAATCGATTATATATATATATATATATATATATATATATATATATCGAAAATAAATGTTTGATGATATATACATATATGTCATCAAACATTTATTTTCGTTTTAATCTTTCCTGCTGTGATTTTATTTTTTAATTATATTTCTGTTTTAAGCATTTTCCATCTATTTAATATATCTATAGATATTGCATTATATAACTTAGTTACATTAATCTGTATGCATATAATTAATGAATGTAGCTTTTCCGAAATTAAATGTTTTTTTTTATTTTTACTAAACTCGAATGATTACTACAACGCATTACCAACAACTGTAAACAAAATACAACAAAGCAAAAAATAGTACATTACACATTTAATCTCGGAAAAGTATTCTTGTCATTGAGACAAGATGTATTTCTCTTATTTACATCGTCATGATTCTTTTTTTTGAAGGCCTAGAGCCGACGGTCAATTTAACCAGCGGAATGCATCCATTATGGTCACGCCTGAGAAAAAATGTTTGTTAATAAAAAATTCGTCTGAGGAAAAATGGACGAATTATCGATCAGGAAACCTAGCAAATTTACCGATGCGAGAATCAGATATGTTTGAAAGCAGTAGTATATTTAATTCGGAAAATGTGGACTATATACTACAACAATCGAAGTTCAATAAAAGGCAAATATCGGAAGAAATCGCGGAAGCCTCCAACGACGACATCATAAATAGAGTACTGCAGATCAATCGATTGCAGAGCAACACCGATGCATGTCGACCGCTGGATTCTGCTCCGCGGAACAGCGGGACGAGTCAGAGAGAAAAGAACAGCAGAGAATATTTGCTGCAGGACAATTTCGACGAGATCATCGCCAACGTCGAGCTGCCACAAAGCAACGAGGATACGATATCTTGTAGCAACCAGCCGACTAACCGCAATCTCAAATCTCGCCCATTGGCGAAACAGAAGACGTCAAGTTGTCTCGCAATGACAGATGAACCGGGTGGCGCCGCGTACGAGACTCCAATGTTAAGTACGTCATCGACCAACGATATTTTCGACCACTATTCCCCCAAAAACGTTAAGAGACTCATGACGATCGCTACTTTAGAAAATGTTGGCAAGGAAAATGTATTCCACGGCCAGAAGAAACACAATTGTTCAGTTGATCAAAGAGAGAAAAGAAATGTAATGGTAGATCCCGATACAATTGAAAGAGATCCGTGTAGAAAGATATCAAAATATAATGTGTCACATGAGAGGGAAAAGTTCTTCGAAGAATCTTCCCCTCTCGAGCAACGTATTAATGTTTCGACGGATCGAGCTCACGATGATGGCACAATACAAAAACCAATAGTTGCTGGCGAAGAGTCAAACTTGACAACGGATACTCTCTTCGATTCGCTCATGAACGTTACGCAGCATCAAGTTCAGCTGCAAAAATTTGAAGAAGAACTATTCGGTATCCCGGCTAATCAGAGTCAAAAGAGAACGACGAAGATTACTTTGCAGGAAGACCCGACCCAAGAAAAACAACACACTCCGGAAAAACGGAAAAAAGATACTCAAGATAAGGAGGCTGCAGCAGAGGTCAGTGCATATGTATTTATATTTGTTCATGCGTTTTTTAATTTGTAAGTAGTACATTAATACACGTTCCTTTTTATTCCAAGAAATAAAAAAATGTTTATTGGAGATAAATTTGAAATTTTGAAATTTCTTTCTAAAAGAAAATAACTATAAAATATATAATTATAACGAATTGAATTTATATTTGCAAGTATATAATTCGTCAAATATCTTTTTTATGTTATATAAAACTATAATTACAAATAAATAATTACTATGATAAGATACATTGCGAATATATTTTCAAGAATCTTTATCTTGTTGAAATAATGATAATTTATGTAAAATTAATCATTATCCGTAATATTATTAATGCACTAATATTAATATATCTCACTTTTAATTTCCCTCTTTTTTTCTATCATAACAATTTTACAATTCTTTTTATAATCTAGTATTTTGTATATCTATGTATACTTATATATGTATATGTGTTTTATCTCAGTCATGTAACATTAATACGTGCATTATTTAGAAATAGTAGAGAGAATTATATGAAAATATTATTTGTTTTATACATATATCATCTCCTTTTTTACGAACTTGCAAGGCACGCTATTTTTTCTCATTTAATATTTTAGTTAGCTTTCGTTGTTTATTTATAATAGGATTACGGATACATTTGTAACTGCGGCATGAAATTTATTCGATTAATGTACCAAGAATCATGTAGCATTTTTAAACATAGGTACTTTCTGCCGATGAAGACGATGTTGTGGAGAAAACTCCTGAGAGAAAGATAAAGAAGTAAGTATTTTAAATCCTTTTTCCTCTTATCGTACGCTTCTTCGTGTTTATGTGTTTTTGTTAGATAAGCAATGTGTCCTTACAATGCACTGTTGCGTGATTTATACTGAAATAATCATGATTGCTCCTCTTTTATTTATAACTTCTATAATATTGCAAAATATCAATGAAAATATTGTACACATACAATTAAAAATAACATAGAAATAAGAAATATAAAAAATGTAGTAATGTATGATGCATGTACATATGCACAATTTAAACGATAATCAATCAATATTCATTGAGAGAGATTCTCTCTCGCAGATAACATACTAAAAAGTGCAATTTTGAATATTTGATTTTTAACTTGTTAATTTAGGACAGACACAAAGTACATTGTTATAATGTTGCAGCAACAGAAATAATATGAAACTGCTCGAGTCGAGAAAAAATATGTCATCTTTATCGCCAATTTCGAAGCCACATTTATCACCTGCTGAGCAGATACCGAGCATATCGAAGAAAAGTACTGACTCGAAAAGCAGCACGAGTACGCCTGTGAATCTGTTCTGTGGAGTACTTCCGCTTTATCAAAGCACACCGCAAAGTTCCACGACGAATAAACCGAAGAACGTTCGCGAGCAGTCTGATAAGCGAAAGCTGTGTTTCATATGCAGCGGCTTGACGGTGACTCGATTGACAAATGTGAAAGAGTTCGCAAGGAAGTACAACGTGGATTATGTGAATCAATTCGAGTCCGGCGTAACGCATGTTATCGTGAACACGGTAGGGGAGAAGAACGCAGCCAAAAGCACATTGAAGTTTCTCCAGGGTATAGCTCATCGGAAATGGATAGTCAGCTACAGATGGATCGAGGATTGTATCGAGCAGGGAAAACTGCTGGACGAAATCCCTTACGAGGCCACAACGTTCACCGACGGGAATATTGATGACGGTCCTCGAAGATCGAGGCTACGCAAGAAGGATCTCTTCGAGGATTTTACATTTTGGTGTGTCGGACCGTACTTGAACGTTTCGCCGAATCAGTATCAGGTCAGTCTTATTTTCTCGCAATGAAAAACGTAAGAGATGTCGCAAATCCTTAATCTCTTGCCAGATACAAAAGTCACTTTCCTCGTCATGAACCTTATTAATCTCTGTCAAAAACGGATAAGACCTTCTTCGGCTGTAATTAAAACCAATTCGTTGTATGTGTCGCTGGACCGGAAATATTTTTATTTACGGTTCCTGCGTCTTCAGTCGCCGTTGTGCCATTTGAAGTTGGACTTGAGCCAAACCCATGGTGGTGTAAAAATGCTTTTGGTTTTCAGAGCTTGTTACTCGCCACTGGGGCTACAGTGGTAGATTCTCTCGAAGCTCTGGCTAAAAAAGAAGGCATGAAAGGCATTTTGATTCAAGATGGTGTTCATGATGACAAGGAAATCGGTAAGTAATTGTTGTAGATAAATGTAACGCGCGTGATGAATCCTGTGAGATAATTTTAAAAGTAAATATCCAAAAATATGTGCACAAATTATGTCTGCGTCAATATAAATATATATTTATATTGATATATATGTACATATATTTTTTCTTTCCGAAAATAATGCAAAAATAATAAATAAATAAAGTACATTTGCATTTTAATTTTTGTGACAGAACATTGGAATCGGACTGCCAAAGCAGCATCGATTTCTGACAGTTGGATAGTGGATTGTATCGGAAATTATAAATTATTTAATCTTGCAACTTATATTCATCCTCATCTATCAGTGCAAGACTTATGTGCCATTGGCTTCCCACAAGAACTCGTAGAAGACGAGGAATACAGTGACGATGAAGAATAATACGGAATAAATAATCACACAGGTTGATGATTAATAAAAATAAGAAATAATTGATTGTTTATTTGATCATCGATTGATTATTTGTTAATCTCTGATATCATTTATTATTTCAGTATAAACAAATACAATAGTATTTGTATATTTAAGAATTTTGTACACATATAAATTTAATTCTCATTTTCCTCGATATCTATCTATCAATATAATATTATCAGATTATATGTTATATGCAAATTATATATTATTTTTTTTCTATACAGTATATATAAATAGATGTTATTAAACTTTTTTTTATTTAATTATATTTTTCACAGGAAGAAAGAGTTTTCATTCCTTTTCTCTTTTTATTGAAACTCGTTCTTTTCCTTATTTCAGTTCAATTTCCACATTTGAAATCACACCTTTATCTTATTTGCTGTCCCGTCCCGAGTTTGCCGTCCACTTTTCTGTGAGTACTCTCTTCCATCTAGAAATCCATCTTACATAGTTTCCCAATTTATTATTGAGAGTTTCCCCAAGCTGCTATAAACGATGTCACAAAACGCACATATATATATATATTTCTCGATATAAAAAAAAAATAAAAAATATGAATTTTATTCCAACAAACGATGACGCGAAACAAGTATTTTCGCCATGTCGCGCTATTGTCATCGTCGCCGAGATCGTAAAGCCCGTCCGCCTCGGGGTGGAACGTCGAGGGTGTACTCACGTACAGTCATCCAACACACGTACACATATTGATTTGCCCGGGACCACCTGTAGCCAATTCTCATCCGCTCGCGCACCACATAACGGTTATGAATCCTGCCCAATTGCACACGTAAGAACATTATACATTCTATACGATACTCCCGACATCAATTATTAATGTCACGGTAGTGATATATGAAGGGAAAATGGAAATTGATTTGCGATTTTAAAAACAAATGCGTTACGCAATATTATATATTACGTATAATTATTATATATTTATTATATATAATTGTTATAATTATTATATATTACGTAAATAATCTTCCTACGCATATTCCTTCATCTTTCATTATGAAATAGTTTTCAATCGATGAACATATTTTTTATTCAATTTATTGAATGCGTGAGTCAGTAACAGCTCGCACATCAGCTGATATGTATTATATAAATGAAATTCATATTAACAATGACATTCGTATGTATTGCAAGGAAGCGCTTTGTATTTTACGCGATGAATTTTGATTGAAGCAAGTTACTCGGGATTTGCCCGTCTCCTTCAGCAATATAGAGAGATTCGATTATACCTTTTCCCTTTCCTACACCGTGTAACTCGGCGAGACTGTTGAAGTTCACCATTGTGCGCAGTCTACTATACCCGTGTTTACGAATCACACTCAATAGTACAGAGCATTGGAGGACTCCTCCATTGTGTTTTCACGCGGCGGTACTCGCACTTGTGTGCGCGTGTATCACTTCCATTTGTGTCGTTTGCAGGTAAAACGACAGTACCTACCATTGTCATCTTTCAATGGTTCCTTCGTTAAATTAAAATCACGACATACGCACCAACAAGAAAAATGTAATATTAATTGCATCTACATCTCGCTTAAACTTTTCAGCGAAATATTTAAAAAATGTTTTTCCTTTCTACTAACATTAAGGCTCATATCGCGTTTATAATTGTACAATACCACACACAATACCTCTCTACCTACATATAATGGAAACCAAATTTCGGTTATTATGGGCATCGATAAATAATGAATAATTCAGTCCGTTCACCTGTACTATATTATATATACTAGGTGAACCTGATGATATAATTAAACACGTGTTGATTACATCGGGGGCCATTAATAATTATGACCGGCTTCGTGAACTGTAATAACACTATCAAGCATACTCATTCCATCACTCGTGTTACTAAGTCTTCATTATAACATCTCATATAAAAACGTTTGTATGCGCATGGCATTTTATTACACGGCGATATTAATTATAGGAAAGAGAGAGAGATCCCAATTAATGTGTGTGCCATGTTAATTGCGTCTGTATTCATCAGGTGTATTTAATAAAAACTTTATACCCCTTATCATTTATAATATTCATTCCCGAAGGGCATTAAAATATAGTAGTAAACTCTCTCATCTCTAAAAATTTGATCTTAAGATTTTCGTAATTTTTTTTTCTTCAAAAATTTTTATATCATGTCCTATAGAGAGTGTCCTGAAACCACCATACATTTTTTAAAGGATTCTTTGGCCAACTTGGAGATTTTTCCTCAGCGAAGATGTCAAGGGAGGTCATTATTTTTTCTAAACTTTCAGTTTTTGCCATAATATATTTATGCTTTAAATTAAATTTTTTTTTATTAAACTCCACCTGAAATTAACTGAAGAATGCAATTGTATTAATCTTTTATTCTATGAAGTATTATAGTTTAGTTTGCGAAAAACCCTTTTTTTTCATTCGCTTATAACTCGAAAATTGATATGCCTCCATATTTTAATTGAAAAAAAATTAATTCTCTTAAAAGGATGTACGATGGTTTCAAAATACTCTGTGATATAAAAATTTTAATTGCGTAGATATATATTAAGTATAATATAAAAATATAACATAATTTTTTATTATAATATAAAAATATAATATAAAAATAAAGAACACCACACGATTAAATGCAATATGATTAAATGGGTTAATGCACATCCATATTGATGAATAATAGCGAATCATCCGCGTTTCATTGACCTGTGTCGTATGCGCTTTGAAGCAACACCCTATCGCTCCTTAATCGCCAAATTGTCCGTATAAATTGCAATTTAAGAAAAGTACGGCAATAACTTCCCATTCCTTCGGTGAATTACGGCAGATCACCGTTTCCCGAAGCATCTCTTCTTTTCCAGTCAAGAGATTACAACCGTAAAATGAAAGTCGTTTCCGTTTTTGCTCGATGCTCTTCGTTTCTTTTATTTCGCAATGAGAAACACATAAAAGAAGGGCGAAATATACGGAGTATTCAGTAATCGTATTTCACAAAGCAATGTGTCACAGAATCGTAAAAATGAAAATAGAAAGAGATTATTGTTTTTTAGATTCTTCCATTTTTTCCTCGCTGCAAATTGATCGTATCAATAGTTTGAGCTTTTATCTATAATTCACTCATAGTATATATAAAAAATACGTTATTGAATCAAATCTCGATTGAATTAAATTAGCGCTTGTAAATTTTTTTGCAATTTTATAAACCGATGTTGATTAAGTTTGAGATTAAAATTTTTTTTTTATATGTATCGCGCTATGTTTTTTCATGTTTGATCGCGCTATTTTTTTAATTACGCAATTTTCTAACAGTTGCATACAGTTACAAAAACAAAGAGAGAAAGAAAGAGAGAGAGAGGAAATTTATTGTATTGTGTAGTTATTATTATTTGTATCATATTATTGTTATTATTATTAATTGTAAAATATTTACAATTGTGAAGAATTTATAAAAAAATTTTTTCTAAAACCCTAAAATTTTTTTATTTCATAGACTTTTTTTATAAAATTCTCTATTTCTCAAAAAAAATATAAGAAATTATGTGCATTCTGAAATAATTCTTTAGCACAAAAGTGTTAAATTCTTCGAATTAATTCTCGAGTACAGATATACCAGATTTCTTTAGAAAATATATAATTAGTGTAAAATTATCTCTCTCTTTCTTCTATATTCTTTTAGAACATCATTTATACTCTCTTAAACTGAATCAAAGACATTCATACTCTGTTCCTCCGTCTTATTTTTTTCAACATGAGTCAGAGATGTCATTACAATCATGGTAGCCATAGTACTGACCAAGTCTCACTGCAGTTTAGGTATAGAATTCCATACCTCGGAATTTACATATAAAATAATTTTCAGTGAAATAAATTTAATTTTAATTAAAGCTTCATATATGTTTTAGTACTAATGAAAATATTATATATAAAGAGTGCATTGAGAGGGTGTCTACTCTTTGGAAAAACATGGAAAACCTAGAATTCTCAGGAATTTCTTTTTGTATCTGGAAAAATCAGACAAGTCTCATGGAATTTTATTGAGATTCAGGGAAAATTCTTTTTTTGATAATTTTGCTTTTATATTACAAACATAAGTCAGTCATGTGTATGAAACTGACGTTTCACTTCGTGAAAACTCACTAATTTTTAAGAATTCTGGTTTTATTTTTAATGTATATATATATATATATATATATATATATATATATATATATGTATTAAAAATAAAGCCAGAATTCTCAACAATTAGTAAGTTTGTACAAAGTAAAATGTCAGCTTCACACATACTAATCAGCCAACCAAACAAATTATGCGTTTAAAATATATTATAAATATATATATATATATTTGTTTCTACATTCAATGTTTTAATATAATATAAAATATATATTCTTTGTAATTTTTAATGATAAATAAAAATTTTATCCAAATAAAAAATGTTTATCTGAAAGTTTTTTAGTTTTTTTTAGTATATTTACAAATTAGGCACTTGAAACTTAAAAGGTTCAGTGTTTCCTTTGTATGAATAAAAAATATTAAAAAACGAATGTAACAAAATTTATTTTAGAGCAAGTTGTATTAAAATATCTTAAAAATATTCTCTACTTGAAATTTCGAACAAAAATACCTGGAAAATTACGGAATTTTTTTTACAAGAATTAAGTAGACACCCTGATTGATAAACTTTGTATCTCCTCTCCTGGTCACTGACTGATGACCAGGCCTCGGGAAAAAATAAATGTAATGATGTCTCTGAGTAAGATTTCGTATAATTAGTATTCAAATTTAGAATTACATCCATGTTACACTTCTTTACTTTTAAGATGTGATAAACCCCCCCCCCTCAAAAAAAAGAAAATTCTTAACAAATTTAGATATTCTTTTTTACAAAATATAATATATTACTATAAATGTATCATATATATTATATAAGATACATTTTAAAAATCACTGATTGTGAAACATCCATTAATTAATTTTTCTCAGTGAAATTTCACTATTAGCAGTATTATAACTGAAATCACTGATTATCAGTGATACACTTCATTCCATCACACAGCTTCGAGATTTAAGAGAGTACTATATGTATAGATAAATTTGCCCTTAATATCGAGTAATTAAAAGATCGATACCCCTGCATCAGAAAATATCCAATAAACGGCATGATAAATAATTTAACGAGATCGGAACGCAGATGGCTGGTCGCACTGCGCGATCGATAATATTGAACATGACTACGTCACGAGCTATATTAGCATCGGCTAATGAACTTTCTATTTGGTCTGATTTTTCTAAAAGTTTAACATTGCGTGCATTTGACAATAATATGGAGAGTATTCTATTATTTTATATATTATTTGCATTTTGCTGCGGACAATGCGATAACACCTTAAAAACACATTAAAAAAAAGATCACCCACGCGATAAATAACGCATAGTAGAGTCCACCATCTCAAATACTTTCTCGTGCGAGCAATTTCACGGGACGTTGTCCTGCGGACAAGGGATCGCTACGAGAATAGGTTGCGGTGCAAGTCGACGCCCTTTATGAGCAATTTCGAAGAAAACTGCCGCTTTTTATCTCCGACCGGCCTTCCGACAATGTGCAGCTGACAGGATCGAAAGAATAGTTTGGTAATCCCACGTGCTCCTCCTTTGTCACGTCATTTTCTTTAATTGACAATAACGGAAACACAAAAAGTCGAGCACCAACGTCATAATAGACGATGAGAACACAAGCTCAAAAATACTGAGAGAGATTGCGAAAATTTTTAGACGCAGTTTCATATATATTAGCTCGTTTTAGTCTTCTTGTCATATGTTCACCTTCTATCTTGGCAGGAAATTGCTCGTTGTAAACGCCTGGCGAAAAGAAGAGCGCGCGGCGATAAGTAATAATATCTTAACGTGGATCATTCGGAAGAAACTCACAGTTTCATTTGGGAAAAAGCAATTCACTTAAATTGCTCCGAGATTAAAACTAACAATAATAAGCATAAAAATTTCCTTTTTTAAAATTAATGTTAGCTTTTAAATCCATATCTTTCGAAATGATTAAATGTATTTCGAGAAAAAAAATTAAAAAAGTATTCTTCTTATGCCAGAAGAAGATAAGAATTCATGTGAAAATAATTAAGTTATACATATATATATATGTATATCTTTTGATACTGATTACAATTATAAATTAATTTCTTTTCTATTATGAGAATTATAAGAGATATTGCAGTTGAACAAATTGTTTCCTTAATTAATGAATATAGAATAATGTCTCACTTAAAACTAAGGGATAATTTTAAAAAGAGAGCAGATAATTTCCATCTAAAATAGCAAGGTTGAATATTTTTTCAAATAACAAATTTCCGAAGGTGCGAAATTATCGACTATAAAATTATTCATTGACCCTCAAGGGATCCGTAATTACGTGAACGCTCGAATTAAATTCAAATAAGGTCGCTTCAACAATAATAGCGGTTTTGATTTCCAACGAGGCCGCGCACTACGACGGGGATGAAAGGCAGCGCTGCAAACAACTGGGACGGGATCCACATGCATGTGCTTTGGATTCTGGGTGCATCCAGACGAGGAGAAAGATCGGAGCGCGCCATCCCCTGCCCCCTCCCTGCCAATTAACAATGGCAAGTGCCGAGAGATCTTTCAACTCTACTAAAATTTGCTCTGAATTTAACTGCAGCGCGCTTTAGTCGCGCAATGGCATTCCGACAAGCTACTCGACGCCTGTGAAAATGACTCTCGGTATATCTACTCTATTCGCAAATTGGTTCGCCTAACTGGACAAGACTATTTTGTAGGATCGCGACTAATTCGACACGCGCGGCAAAACGAGAACCGTGAAAGGGAAAAATTCAACCAGGCGAAAATCCAGGATGATTTTTTCGACACGTTTATATCTGGGTGCTTAAAATATCTAATTTTAAAGAAAAATTAAAATAACTTTTATTTCAGTACTATTGTGAATAAAATAAGAGGAAAAATCATATAATTTAGATTGAAAGGAAGTTATTTTAATATTATTTGATGATTATTACATATTGATTATTTTATTACGATTTAGTTTCATTTCTTGAAGACGGTGTGTCCTCAACTCGCAACTCTCTCTCTCTCTCTCTCTCTCGCTCTCTTTTAGATTATTAGTAGTGGTTTAATATCATAATTTTTTTGATTTAATAAAGTAACACATAAATAAGAAAATTATCGTAAACCATTTGAATATCGATCTTTGTTAAATCGTTGTAGAGTTTCTCTTGCGGTCAGTTGTCCAGTATCCTGATGTGGACAAACGTAATAGCGTGGCTGAAGCTCAGTGACGAAATTCGACGCTCGTCGCTTAAAGCGTCAAGTTGCAACGTGACTAGCAAAGCTGCGAGACGTGGGGCTCAGAATTTACGTGAGCGAAATCCGAAAATGATTCAATGTCTCTTGTCCAATTTAAATTGAATGAACTTGGGGATTGCTACGAAACATTGCGCCAAATATTCAGATATGCATATTCCAAAAGCAGACTTCAAGGTTTCATACTTTCGAAAAATTCATATTATAACAAAATAAATCTGCATAACTTTCTGCGAAACTTACATTCATATCGATTAGAGCTTTCATGAAGGATAACATGCTTGCTTTTATAATTCCGCTATCTGAATTGCGCATTTATTAAAAAATATATATCGTTAATATTTTTTTTTCTATAAAAATATCGTAATACAAATCTGACCAGCGGTAAAAATGTTCGAGTTCTATTTTTTTTTTCTTTTTTTTGTATTTTTCGATCCTTTTTCAAATCGATGTCGCGCGCTTGTCACGAACGAAACTGTCGATATCAAACTACGAGGAAAAAATCACAAGCCGATCCGGTCTCACAACTTTGACGATTTTTAACCGAACGCGAGAATTGTGTAACGCCTGCGAAATCCGCAGAATTAATCATGGTCAGCTAAACTAGTCTGCGAAACAAAGTCGGGGGAAGTTGAAGCCGCTAAAATATTTCGGATATCCGGCGTTATTGTCGCATTAATGAATCGGTACACGATGACAGAGTATATACGGCAGTATGCGAATGATAGCCGGTATATATGTATACAGAGTATAATTTGCAAATTATTATGCGGATCGCACACGAATTGTGCGCGATATCCCTAACTTGTGGTATTCCCGTTGGGAGTCACGTCGACGCGATGCTTGGAGCAACGAGCGTGTAATTTCACCTCCACTTCCGGTCGAGCATTTGTCATCCGACGTCTAGAATTCTCGAATCAGTGATTGCATCCACGTATTTTATGTTGCGTCAATTTGCGTCGTCGATAAAACTTGAATACAAATAACAATTAATTGCACGGTAAAATCGCCTTCCCAAAATGCATCAGTGTATTTGTGGAAAAATTTTATATATATAATGTTTCGTACAACTATTTCTGTAAAAGCCAAGTTATGAAAAATCAGAACTTTTTTTTAGAAAAAAAAAACAACGTTGCTTTTTTATTTCCACCTTGAAATTCGGAGCTTTTGTTTATCACGTTAAAGTCCTAGTTATTTTATTCACGTTTCTCTTCTTCTTTCAACTTGTGACAATGATTTATTAACGCATTTTTCAATGATAAAAGTATAAATAATACGATGTGTGTTTTAAGGAATGCTACGTTAAAATTCCAACCGCGCATAAAAGAAAACATAAAAATAACACAATTTTATACGTGGCTTGTGTAAACTTTTTGTAACGTATGATTTGTAGTCGTAAGATAAAAAACAACGCGATGATATAATTTTCGATAGACCTGAGCTGTAGAAAAGAAACTTCGGTTGTATTTTTTGTACATACGCGTACACGTAACTTTATCTAATTTTTTGTTTTATAAATATTATTTTAATTATCTGGTTATTAAATTTTGAAGTTTATACGTTATATTCTTTATCCCGAGCGATTCAGTATAGTACTCTTGTAATTCACAACTGTTGTAAAGTGATTCTCCAGAGAATTAAATGGCTTATTGCGAAGTTGTAGCGCTTCTCTCGTGCACTGCGCAATATTTCCCATTTGACAAACTTTACGTGTGCGTCAAGTTACGCTGTGTATGTAGATACATATTCGATGCCCGAGTAACTCGAAATGTGTATCGAAAGTTTATTTATCTGTTTTTTTCACAACATTATTACGGATTTGCATCCAAACACAAGAACAGTACCATTAGCGATGCCGTGTACGTGTAATTATCACAGTTTTATTTAGTTTTATTTATTTTTCACATTGTATTGTCCTCACTTTTCTTTCACACAAAAGTTCTCTTTAATCTACCTTAGTCAATGTTGCATTTTTACCTGTGCAAAGTCACGAGGAAAATAATCGAATTTTTTTATCATTCAAGTATCGCGCAGTTCAAGTATTTACAAGAATAATACACAACAATGCAATTAAATTAAATGGGAGAAATAAAGGTATTTCTATATGATTGAGAGGTTGAGACAGGGATATGAAATGCTATATAAAAATTGATTGAAGGTTTGTTATTTTTCTTTAGATAACTTTGAAATGATAGATTAATAATTTTCTCCCAAGTGTAGTTTTTTATTTTATTTTAAATGTGTATTTAAGGAAAAATTGCGCAGGAGAAAAAGTTTCTGGAATGAGTTAATAAAAATTTTTATTTTATTTTAAATGTGTGTTTAAGGGAAAATTCCTCAAGAGAAAAAATTTCAGGAATGACCTAATAAAAATCAAAATAAATAATTATTCTATATATTGAAATATACAAGTCTAGGCTGTTTCATGTATCTGATTAATATTGAAAATAAGATAAGGTAACTGTCCCAGTTGTAAGTCACGTTCCAATAGTAAGTCACTTTTGCTTTCTAATTTATTTTATTAAACAATTAATTATTAAACATATTTAAAGAGAAACATAATATTATTATACATTATCACACCATCTATTAGTAAAATATCACATTTTTAACTTAATTATATAATATTGCAAAAAATTAAAAAAAAAATTTTAATTGGCGAGATGTTTTTGTTTAATTTGTTAAAAAATTTAAATAATTATTTATATACAAGTAAAAACCTTTTTATTTTTAATTAAATACGATAGTTAAAAGTTCAGAGAATTATTATATAAAATATATATTCGACTTATTATACTCCCTTTTTTAAACATAAAAAAGTCATAGTCAACAACCTTAAATGGCTTATAACTGAGACAGCTGCCTTACACACATAAAAAATATTTCGAATGCTGTCGCAAATAAAGTGTCAATATTGCTACAGTATTGTATAAAATATAAATCGTCCAATATATCTCCTAAGTGCGCTGTATTTCATTTTTCACCTTTTGCTATAAATCTGCGCCAAGTTTGATTAAAACTTGCGCGTACGCCAAAGTAATCTTGCAATTTCCGCGATTTATCCAAGGTTTTTAAAACTGGAATTGGTTTTACGTAATACCACTCGTCAAAACTTTGCGAACGCGCGTGCGCAGCATACAGGAAAAATCATGCAATGGGGTGTATTTACAAGGGAAAATATGTGGCGAGGCCGAGCAAAAACGACGACCGGCAGAGTTGCGGCGTTGAGGGCAACCGCTGACAAATTCAGCCATTTCAACGGGGCAGAGGTGAAAGTTCACCCCCGTAGTTCAAACTAACGGACGCCCATATCGCTTTAAATAAATCTCACATTTTCGCGTTAGAGTTACGCAGCGAGATGCACGTAAAACTGCCGTTCGGATCGTCACCGGCGATCCCTCTCTTCGTATGACCTACAAATAACAGCGGTTCCCCTTTCTTTCCTTTTCACGAGCTTTGCACTTCAAATAGAACGCAAACTTGTTGTCTTCGGTCTATATATATCGTTTACTCGCATCTCAAGGTGATTTATAATTAAGGTACGTTAATTAAAGTTCGTTGAAAGCTGCAAAGTTCTCGACAATTGAGTTTTCCGCGAATATAATTAACTCATTACCAAATTAGGGATGTGAATTATTTTGCGAGACGCATGCACAAAGTGCGCGCGAATAATTCAATTCAAAATGATTCAAAGAGCTCGTTACGGGAAAATAACGAAATATATCGCTTCATTACACTGATGAAATGCACAAAGTTGATTATTTCATGTATTGATTATACATATTGAAATATGTATGTTATACGCTCCCTTTCTCTCTGTTAATCTGGTATCACATGAGAGAAAGGGAGCGTATTTCTCATCATGAGAAATTAAATTTAAATGACATAATTAAATGTTAATTATTGTACTAATCTTAAAATTTATTACTCTTATTGTTAAAAGGAAATTAATATTAAAAATGAGAGCGTTGACTTAATTACGTATAGCAACTCTTATTTCGAGTAACTTGGCAAATAAAAAAAATACACGAGATTAATTGCTATTAAATTGTGTTAAAACATAATGCAAATGCATTTGAAAAATATGAAATTGGTATATATATTCGAATTTCTTGCGAGAGGAATATCACATTAATGGAAATATTTTATATCATACAATGTGTATATTGAATATTTCAGAATTTCCACTTTTGCTAACCGTTGAGAATTACATATAAATAATTTATGTTTCTTTTCTCCAAAGAGGAATTTTGTCATATTTATATACGTATGTCGTGGGAGCGTTTTGATATTTAAATACTTTGTGAATCCACGTGCATGTATAACGCATTTCGACGGGGCAAAAGTGCGTTATTAAGATGCATTTTGCATAAATGCGATAGACAGCTATGTGTCCTGCAGCGCGCTGTGAAAATCTAAAATCGTTTTATCGAACGAGATTATGGCGCCGGGATTTTTTATAGTCTAACTTTCCCATCGATTACAATCGAATCGTTTCGAGAGTAACAACCGTAAGAGGATTAACATTGTATCTCAGCTGTTATTTAGATGGAATTGGGTGGCGGAGAAATCGCATTACGGGCGAAATCCGCGCGGGCAACCGCCGAAAAGTTCTGCGGAAGCTTCGATCGCTGTCGTCGTTTCTCAAACGACGTGGAAGCTCGATTGACTAACTGCAGTGACGAAAAAAGACGCCGTGTTTATTTTTTTTTTTTTTTTTTTTTTTTTTTTTCGGGATCCCAGAGCAAAGTGAAGGGGAAAAAATGGAATTCAGGACTTCCGCGTGCTCGTTCGCCCTTCTTTCTCGTACTGGAATTACGGAAATTCTGCAGGGAGACGAGCAAAATAACCAGCGCTCGCTTATGCAACATACATATTCAACATAGAAAGCAATAAGAAGCTCAAAAGTAATAACTTGCTACTCAAACTTACGCTCTCGTGCGACTTGACTTTGCCACATTATTTATCGACACTCTCACAAGCCGGAATACACAATTCGCAGCTACGCATAATACATATCTTCCGAGATATATATACATACACTACGCAAAAAATTGAAGGGCCACTTTCTTCCATATGAAAAAGGACCAATTTTCAAGTAGTAGTTACTTCCTTAAAAATAATCGGAATAAGATTATTAAAAAAGCGTTTCCAAGCTTAAAGTTTCTAGTTTTAGAATCTTTAAATTCAATTCTTTTTATTTGTTACAAGGTTACATTGTAAGAAAGCGATGTTCATCGATTGAACAAATTTTTCAAAAGTTTGTCAAAAAATACCGAGCTAAAAAAAATCTTAGCGCGATTTCATTAATTGGGTGTTAAAGAGCAGAGTTTTAGCTTTAATTTCTTTTTTTGAACGAATGTCCTATGATTTTTTTCGCCGAGATATTTATTATTAAAGCGAAATCGAGCTATTGACTTTGAACGCTTATAATTAATGAAAAAATGATTGTACAATAACACAGAACCACAAAAAAATGGGTCGAAAATTTACATTGACCGGACATGGTGTCTGGCAAGGATTTTGGGTCGCTGAATCCGAATCTGGAAGCCATTTTGCCCTAACTCATCCTGGATTTCCGTAATAGTAAAAAAAAAGTAAAAAAATACCTCAAAAATATTTATTTTAACCAGATTGGCAGGGATGCGGATTTTTTGCAATTCTCTTTCATATCACCGAAAAATATACTATTCTTACTTTGAAAAGTGCAATTGCATACTTTCCATGTCATTTTTTGTTCTACCAGTCCGATTTTTTTATAGAAAAATTTTTTTTCTTTTTTTTTTTTAGGCACTCAAAGAGAGTTAAAGATCACTCCAAATACGGTGAGAAGCGATAGAATTCATATAGTGTTCATATAAAGATATAGGATTTGGTATGTCAATATATATATTTGAATTCGCATCTGTGCGAATCTTGATAAATTCCTGTCTAAAAAAATGACAAGGCAAGTATGCAATTGCACTTGTCAAAGTAAGAATAGTATATTTTTCGGTGATATGAAAGAGAATTGCAAACAATCCGCATCTTCGCCAATCTGGTAGAAATAAATATTTTTAAAGTATTTTTTTCACTATAACCGAAATCAATGTAAATTTCCGACCTATTTTTTGTGGTCCTGTGTAATCATTAAAAAAGTAATGTAAAAAGAAAAGTTAGCACTTTAAACTGCTCATATCGTTTTTTCAATTATTATTCATTTTTAAAGCGTAATTATTACTTAAAAATTAAGTAAAAATTGCACTTTTACCTTTTTTTTATTTAAATAAAATCAATGAAAGTTAACGAAAGAACGCTAAAATTTTCATGAACTTTACAATATTTACAAATAAAAAAATATTTCAGTTACTCGTACAAAAGGCCGAAGTGTTAAGTTTTTTTCCTGTACATTTCAAAAACTTAAATTATGATCATTTTTTTTACTAGTTATAAGCGTTCAAAGTCAATGGCTCGATTTTGCTTTAATAGTAAATATCTCGGCAACAAAAAATCATAGAACATTCGTTAAAAAAAGAAATTAAAGCTCTGCTCTTTAACATCCAATTAATGAAATCGTGCTAGGATTTTTTAAAATTCGGTATTTTTTTGAAAAAATTGTTCAATGACGGACGTCGCTTTCTTACAATGTAATTTTGTAACCAATAGAAAGAATTGAAATTTATTTGAAGATTTTAAAACTAGAAACTTGCTTTGAAACATTTTTTTATCAATTTTATTTCGATTAGTTTTAAGAAAGTTGCAATTACTTAAAAATTAGCCTTTTTTTATATGGAAGAAAGCGACCCTTTAATTATATATATATATATATATATATATATATATGTGTGTACATATATATTTTCTTGCAACCAATTTGTCACGGTGCGTGTCTTCGTGTTAGTGCGGCATCGCGTATGTCGCTAACAAGATTTTTTTTAAATAAATAAAGAGAATAAAAAGAGAGAGAGAGAGAGAGAGAGAGAGAGGCATACATATCACATAGGTAAGATGTTGGGATATTAAAAAGTTGGTGGATCGCAAAAGTTGAAATGCCCGCAACAAATCCTATTAGCGAAATTTGAAGAAAGTATTTGGTGTTCTTCGACACGTTGTTGCACTATTCGTTTGCGCACAACGTAGTGGCGAGAACTTCATAAAAATGTATGACGCGTCATACGTATCACTCAAAACGTGTCGCGCTGTTGGTGTCCGGAACATAGCAAAAGTTTCAAATTGAGACATTGACAATTGTGACTATACACACACAATGTTATAAAAAAATCCATTTTTATATATTAAAACTAATTTTGTTTTTATATTAAAAAATATAAATTTATATAATTTATACATCTTTAAATTTGTTCACTTCACAAGGAATTTTTCTTAAAGACTTTAAAAACTGACATTTTACAAAAATATGAAAAAATATATAATAAAATAGTTAGATCAGAGTAAATAAATACGATAGAATTAAATCGGTACAATTTAAAATTAATTAAGTTGTGTGAAATAAATTATATATGCATGTTCAAAAATTTAGAAAAAAAAACTACGAGTACGAGTGATTTTGCATTTTAATTAAGTTGATGTTACTCGTAACAATCTGCAAGGTAACGTTCTGATGAAATCCAAGGTTAGACGCAGATTCCTTATGATAGACTGAAATTTAATCGATCCATTACACGCGTTTAACACTTCATTCGTATCTTGTTCCAAACTGTCTTACATTACACGATACACACACACGTGCGTACATTCTCACGCATATGTGCTCACAATCGCGACGAGAGTGAAATTCTATTCCAGATTCTATTTTCGATATCGTAAGAGATTTATCAAAAAAGTTTCTGATACACTGGCATCCCTGGCGTGGCAAATCTTTGCGCTATTCGCTTCTATGCACAACTTACACTTTCTCGAATAAATACGGAGATAACGCTCTGCACAGTTTTGTCTTCCCGTGCGTTTTTCCGTTACGGACAAATATTTGCGATACGGTGAATATTCATAGCATTGTAGGAGAAACGAACTCTCAGAAAAAAATCCGATAGATCTGAAAAACATTTATTTTATCCTTTGAATATGTAAATAGAATTCCTTGTTTTCTGATACCTCTTCATAAAACAGTTTACTTCGGTACAACACATTTTGAGCTCCGAATAAAACTTTCTCCGTTTTAACAGCAAAATTTTATTTTACTCTCTTTCTGTTACCGAATAGCGGCCGTAATATTTTCGGCATAAGAAAAAAAATTGTTAGATATTATATTTGTATTAATGAATTAAAGTTATGTACCCTTGGAGGCTTTAAAAACCGAGCGCTACCAACAATGAAAAGCTTCCGTAGAGTTTGTAATAATACCGAAACTTTTATATACTGCACTAATTTATCTATTATAATGCAGTGTCTGGCAGCGTTATTCATTACGAACATGGCATAAATCTTTTGAAAGCTACCGCGATACAATTTACGGTTAGAAATTTCCTTAATTTAGTTTTGCTGATTCAATTTGCCGACGTTCTTTCCCTTTCGCGTGTATCGAATTCGCGAACACCCTACCTACGTGCCTCGTTTTCAAGACAGACTTCTTTACTTTGATATTTTTCGCGTAATCTAGAAAAATATTTGCGACAACTCGCATGAGACAAAATGTCAAAGCAGCGAAAACTATGTATATTATTAGAGTTTTGCGCAACTCGAAATAGAGGTCGGAATAAAATTTTCTCGTGTACTATCATCGTGATTTTTTGCAAAAGTGATACCCTGGTATACCGCTGATATGTAAACTTACCACACTTATTTCGTGAATAAAGCGTTAAATATGAGTATAGCAGCGACAATATTAGCAAATGAAATTTTCCTCTTTCACAGCATAATCCCGTTTAATTCTTAATTTATTAAAACGAGCTTCCGAGGATCTCTCATTTTGCGCAGTTAGAAAATGTTTGTTGGAAAAAATTTAAAGTCGACAATTATAAATACAATCATTAATTACCTAAAAGATATTGTATTTGTCCGTAATAGGTTTAAGCAGAATCGATATCAATTGATATATAAATATTAATTTAACAATTATTGTAAAATCATCACATAAATTGTCATAAAAATTGGAATATTTTTTTATAACTGTGCATAATATCACAAATTATTTCGAATTAATTGTAATTTTTTCAACAATTGTTCACGGTGTTAAATTACAATGTGCTTTATTCGATCTGACTTTCACGAGTTTAGGATTTATATTTAAGCGGACAAAGTAATAAACTTTATTCGCGCTATGATTGAATATTAGATTAGATTAAGTATGTGGGGGGAAAAAAAATACGAAAGAGACTTTATAAATATTCTTATGTTAGAAAAAAACACTTATCGTAAATATTCTCTTATCGCCATGTATTTTAATAGCTTTCATTTGTCCCGCTCTTACTGTTTGTGAAAATAGTTCCTTGGCGAAAATCAAAATTATGCAAGCATATCACGTCAAAGTCCATTTTGCGCTAGAGTGAGTTATACGACTATGAATAAATTGAGCGAGAATGACAGGCGGTTAATCGCCAGTCGTACGTTTCTCTTATCGGCCTATCCCCTCCCGCGCGATCATGTGCTCGACGAACTTGAAATTCTATCTCCTGCTTGGATCGCGCGAGAGAGATTTGTCGGGGAAGTTTGCGATATCTCGACTCGCTGATCGAGTCGAACTTCCTCGCAATATTGCGCGGCTGGAAGCGCCAAAATTCGATCTTTAGTCTAGACTGGACCCCTGCGGGGCGTTAGCTGATGATACTGAAAGATAATGAATCCTGAACTCTCTCCGGTCTCCTTTAATAAACTTGCACGCCCTGCCGCGATGTTTCATGCACTTTTAAGACGTTTCGTCCGCTTTAATCTCCGTCGTGTGAATATTTCATGCGGATAAAATTGCGACATTCGAAACGCGAATCTCTTTTTCACGTGAATAATAATAACGAAAAAACAGTAATACTTTGTGTATTCCGAATTGAAATGTTGATCTTCTGTTAAAACGGATCGAATGCATTTTACTGGACTCTGATGAAAAAAAATATTACATAGAATAGCCAGACCGTGCCATGCAACAGAAATATATTTTTACGTGAGAATATTCAGACCAAAGTACGAATCTGAAATTACATTTTTTCTGTATTCATTATATTTCGTGGGTAGGAAAAAACAAGAATTTAATCTAGCTTTTTAATTAAGTATGCTTATCTTTTCACAAGATTTTATTATTATACAATTCTCTTTCTCTATGTAATAATAAATTTCTTTTTTTTTTAATTAATTATAGAAATGAGACGCAAATATATTTTTTCAAAATTTTTTTCAAGCTAAATGAATCTGAACTTCTAAAACAAAATACTAATTTTTTAATTAGTAATTGGCATTATCAGAATCGATATCAATTGTGCTATATAAATATTTTTAATTTAATAATCATTATAAAATCATCATATAAATTATCATAAAAATTGGAATATTTTTTTATCTGTATATTACAAATTATTTACAATTAATTGCAGTTTTTTCAACAATTGTGCACGCTGTTGAATTACAATATGTTTTATTCGGTTGATCTGACTTTCGCGAGTTCAGGATTTATATCTAAGAATCTGTGTGTCCCAGGTGTCTCAGGCAAGACAGGTAAGCGAGGAAGTATCTATCTTTCTCTCCTAAGAAGTTTCAATTCCGATGATTAAACGCGAGCGTCGCTTGAACGGTGCTTGGTCCCGAGCGCCTTGTTCCCGTTTTACGGATTTCTCTTTTTATTTCTTAGGCAAAAACGTAGTAAATCACATGGCACACGGTTTGTCCTGCGTTCTTGTTCTTGTTAGAGAACAAATAAAATGCATGCGGATGATTAAAGAGATAAGAAAGAAAATTTGAATGAAAAACGCAATCGCGAATTCTTAATCACGAGATTGTATAGAGGTTCGAAGTGCGTTTTGTGAAGTCGAGAAAAATGCTTTTTTATTTTATTTTACATTTATACATCTCATCACAAGCTGAAAATAATCCCTTTAAGTTGAAAGAAACTAGAAAGAACAATTTTTCGAATGACCTATTATAAATGGAATTACTAGTGAAAGTGAAAGGAATTAACTTATAAAAACAAAGATAATAGTTTATTATATAGCTTTTTTGCTTTAGAATAAACCATTTATATCGTTGAGATTTATTAAATTTATACTTTATTAAATATCACGATAATATCAAAGGTTCGGTAAATGATTCTGATTAAAATATCGATTATTTCATTTTGCAAGCCTGTTTTTGCCAAACTATGTTTTATTTAGTAGTAATCAAGCTTTACCTTCATGAGCGTCAGGAGAGAATTATAGTTTCCTACCAGATGCTAAATAATTATAGCAAGAAGCACTCAATCTTTCAACATTGTCAGTGAAGTATCAAGCGTTCGTGGAATATATACAGAAAAAAGCTATTACGAAGAAAAATTGCTATAACATACGAGTAATAAACTTACGTTAAAAAACTCAAGATATATATATTTACTAATAGCAACATTTATCTTCGTAGCAATTTCTTAATATTTTCACAAATGCCCTTTAAATTGAAAAATATATATATTTTTTTTTTTTTTGCTTAAAAAAATACAACTTTTTTATAAAAGATCTTTATCTGAAAGAAACATTATTGCTACCACATAATTCTCGAAACAAAACTATATTTTTCCACTTGTAATTAATATGTTTTTCTAAGTCTATTGTATATTTCAAGATAACAAAAGTCAAAAAAGTTGAAAGAGAGGTTCTGTAGATAAAAATCAAAATGAAGCGCTATTTGTTGACGAATTCTACGCAATTTTTGTGATAGCTTATGTTTTTCCGTTAGATATACCGATTATCTCGTTGTGTATCGTCCATCGTATTTACGTTTTTGCGAGATGTTCACATATTTCTCTAACAATAAGAAATTCTGTACCGATGCTTGATAACTGTTTTTGTATGTTATTTTTGTTATATTCTCAATTCATTGAATATAATGTGTCGCACTACCATTGAAAATGATCCGAATGGGATTGAAACGTTTAGCTTTTCATTCAGTTTATGTAAGATATTGACTTTGAGTTCCATTTTTTAATTATATGACGCATTAAATATCATGTATTTGTTCTGACCGGCTTGTCTTTGACTCATTTATCTTGAAGATAAATATTATAAAAAATCATATAAAATAGTGCAAAATTTATATCATCGGAATATTAAATATAAGCTTGAGAGAAGTGTAAGACTTGATATATGTGTATAATATTTTCTGTCTCTTTCTCATTAGAGAGAGAGAGAGAGAGAGAACTCTAATTGTAAAAGTAGATGAATTAAAAATATTGAGGTAATAATAAATTAATCACGAAAAAAGCTGATATTCTCTTTGCGCTTCTTCTCTCCGAGCAGAGAAATGAGTCACTCACTCACTCAGTCGAACGTGATAAACTCCTTGCGGCGTTTTTGGCGGATTTCCCATTCCCCGTTCTTTGCCTTGGGAAAATTTACTGCCGATTTCTTGAACATGACGTAGCACCAAGTAACGCTTTCGCGAGATGCACGGATATTATTGTCTTCGCTCACGCATTGAGAATATTTCTTTATTCGTGAAAAGTCTGTTTTTCCACTGTAAACTTTCTTTCAAATCGCACACGAGCCGACAGATTCGTTCTCGGCAATTTACGAGGAAGCTACGCGTTTTCGTTCTCGATATTCACATGGCAAACAGAAAAATTTCACTATTATTTTGCGTTTATTTCTGCGGCAAAGAAAGAGGAATAAGTTCTTTTTTCGGAATGCTATCTCGCAGGAAACTGTGCCTTTTTCCCACGTACAACATCTTGGAAAATATATCAGCAATAGTCTACAGAATGCAAAACACAATCTCGTGCAAATTTTGATGAAAAAATTCATTGCGGAATATCATATTTCACAGTTAAATTATTCAACTTTCTACAACAACGTACATATTCACGAAACCACTCAATTCGCGTTATTTTCATTTAATTTTCAAATTTTTCCTCTGTCTCTCTTTTGTTTCTAAAATTACAAATTTTTAAATTTTAGCTGTATACTTTCATGCTTATATAAGAAAGAAAAGGTAAAAAAAATATTCTTAAAAATACAAAATATAATCTAAACGATTATATTACAGCTCGACGTGAGATTTTTCGCGTGCAATTTCGTAAATGTAAACGACTTAACGAGGCGACGAGACCGCCCCTAAATGGTGTGCGCGCCACAATTAGAGGCCGTAAGATCCGCGACAGGTTAAATCATTAAAAAAAGGAGGCGAGTCTCCCTAATGGTCCTCAATTCATCTTCAGTCAAGAACACGCCGTCCGTCATCTTGTTTTTTTTACGATCATTAAACTCATCTGTGTATTTGCATTACAACATCTTGCTCGAGCACTCTCATTATTATTAACAATAAAAATCAGTATCTTCTTTATTTTCTTTCCTGTTCGAGAAAATATCGGAAGTGATAAATAATATATGATAATCGGTGTTAAGAAAATCTATCTGTTTTAGCATAAAAAGTTTGAATTTTTTTATCTCAAAAGTAAAGTCTCGAGTAAAAATTGCAAGATTGAAAATTATGCATGTGTTTAGTAAATTACTTCACTTTTTTGTGAAATAAATTTGGTGCTTATTAACTGGCTGCGCGAAATGCTGCCTTGAAAGCACATGCCAAGCTCGTTATAAGTATTAAGGTACATGGAGTAAGATTACATCCCCGGAGCGAGAAGACAAGTTTCTCAGAGTTAAAAGCTTTAAAGGTACGAACGCAATTTCACGTTTCACACATTGTTTTTAATCTAATATAAAAGGTCTACTTTAATTGGCAAAAAATTTCAACTCAATAACAAAGAGATTAATCTCTGTGAGTTCTGTTAGTATTCTCTGTTGCACTAATTGGTAAGGTTTTATTGGCATATATAGAGATAGATTAAAGAATCTAAAATGTTTTTATAGATTTTAGAAATATGACTGGAAATATAAAAAATAAATAAATATAAATATAAATATATAATAAATAGGAATGTGGCAGTAAACGAATATAAGTCAAAAACAATTGATGCAATTGATCTCCTCGTCGCTATAAATAATCTCTGACATAAAATAAAAATAGATGATCAATAAAGACCGTACACATCGTTCATTTGTACGAGACATATGAAGATATATATTGATATAACTTTCTTTTCTCAAATATATGTATATATAATGTCACCGTATAAAATGTAACGGAACCGAGTCCATTCGGTCCGATCATTCGGGCGTACAACTACTAATTGAATATTGTTAGGAATGGTGATACTTCATATCGAGGATTTTAAAAAGAAATGTGTGGAATCGTATCGAGTAGCGAGAAATTTCCTCCCGGGAAATCAGTGATAATTGAAAGTAATTGAGCCGTGTGCTTCAAGAAGAAAAAGATTTCTCGCTCCGCGCTCTGTTTTTAAAGATTTAATTCGTCGCCGGCCATTAATTACATCACCCTACAACCTTCCGGCGCCGACACTCCGCCGCATCATTTATAAAACTTTCACCATGGCACGCCAAGCTTTAATGGTGAACACCATGTACAATAAATATATATATATATATGTGTGTGTGTGTGTGTGTGTGTGTAAATATTGTATTTGTAATATTTAAAAGTACAATATTATTATAAAACTATATAAAAAAATTAGTTGTGAGACACTTAAAATTGTGTAATAAAATCAGTGAAAATAAAAAAGATTAATTAGAGCCTAAACAAGAATTCTTTAGATCCATTTTATTCTAATTATTTAATTAGTAATATTATTTAATATCAAATGTAATTATATTATACAATTTATTAATATTAATATACGTATATGTATAATTATTTATTCGATCACTCAAATTTTGAACGCGACCAATAACGCGTAAAAAAAGGTCGGCCATTGCAAAATTTATATTGAACAATTCAATTTTTTTTTACTATAGCACGCAGTTTTAATGACATTCAAGTTGATGGAGGCGGCAGCTTATGCGTGTCACATCTCGAGAGAGATTTTGCAATCTCTCACGCAATTTATTTACGTCGGAAGTGGATTCAGCAATCGCACGTAAATCGGACATTTCTCTGGTCATGTTATGTAAATCGAGCGCGACCGCGATAATCTTGTTTTCCTTATTTTTCTTGTTCCACGAAATAAGTTAAGCATTATACATCTCTGCCGTAAATCAGAGATTAATATGAAAAAATAACGCGCGTTAATAATAAGTCTAATGTCCTTCGCGCGTGTCTAGAAATATGAATGAAAAAATAATGTAATGTTTCTTTTTTTACAATTTCCTATACACATGTTATATATTTTCTTTCTTTAATATTTTGATAATTTACCAGTCCTATAAAATGAATGCATATATTAACATATTAACGAGCGACGGGACGGCTTTGATTAATGATTCGTGAAGTGACGGATGAGTTAAATCCTCACAGAGAGAAACTCGTTAAATTTATTTATATATATATATATATATATATATATATATATATATATATATATACATGTGTGTGTGTGAAACATCGATTTAAATATGATCACAAAAATTGCAAATTTAGTTTCGAATCTTTCACAAAGAACTGTTATCATTCCAATAGTCGCATTAATGTACGCATATGACTTCTATTATTTTACAAATTCACCAAATACTTTGTATTAAAATATATATTAGTAATTTATAATTAAAGAAAAATTTAATATACTATAATATATTAATATACTATAATATAATATATCAACTGTATTTCACTCACATTTAGTCGAACAATTTTAATTAAATAATTTAGTTCAAAGTATTTAATTTTGAATAATTCGTAAATTATATATTAAACATTTAATTTTTTGTAAATGTAGTAAAATATACACAATAAGGAATGTAAATTACTATTCTATTCGAATAAACTCATCAAGACTTTGTCTAACAAGATTTTATGCAATACACATAGAAAATAATATACCGTAGCGTCAAAGTTTTCGCTAAAGTCTCAACACGTACAATTAAATGTTTAAGAACTAAGTAAGAGATCTTCGCCTCGCATACTGCTTAATCGTTCTTATGGTCGATCGTTAGGTGTGCGCAGTCATTAGTTTCTTTAACTTCGAAACGCAATCGTCTGCACGGATAGTGTTTAATGAAAAAAAAAGCCTAATAAGGTTCTGCTAATAAGCAGAAGAACTGTGAGTTGCGCTGTTGCACATCTGCACTGTGATTCAAATTTATTCAAATATATGCTGACAAATGGATCATAAGCATAAACAGATGGAAGGAAAGAGCGAGAGGGTATATTTGCTCGTCAAAATGATGGCAATGCAGAAGAGCAGTCGGTTAGGAAAGCTTGACTACATTACAAAGATACAGGTAGGAAATGTACAAATCTCTCTATATAGTTGTGTATATAATAATGGCATTTCCGTGGCTGCTGCGAAACGTCATTCCGAAATGTTGAATTCCCGAGTTTTCATGCCCGAATGCAAAGTGCTTATAAAAGGGCATAGAAGAGAATGACAGGTTTTAACTCACAGTAGACATATTTAGATAACCGAGCACCCCAGGAGATAGTCGGTAATGCCTTCATCACCGAAATTCTTCGATAGAATTGTGTTTGGAGAAACGTACTAGAACACTTTATTATATGATATCTGCCTGACAGTAATTGTATTCTGTAGAATATAATTATCCAAAATACAATAGCTTCCGTAGTCCGAGATGTGCAACATTATTATTACAGTTCTCTTAAGTGTCAAGAAAACAAACAAATTTACTAATGTGGGTAGAAATAAACATCATGTAAATACACATAATTATACATATATAAATACATATAATTACATAAACACAAAAAACATTTGTCAGAATACTTTAAATATCAATTTTGAACATTTAAATAATTAATACTAAAATACTTGGGAAACAATAGACATCAAGAGCTGAATAACAATTATTATGTATGAAAAATAAAAAATAAAGGATAATAGCAAATAGTAATTAAAGTTGAAAATAAAAATAATAAAAATTACGTAAAAATTTAATTATGTGCGGACATACATATTGTGAACTAATATTTGTAACTTCTTCATATATTTTAATGTTTAAGTCATAATTGGTAATTTTTATCATTTGTATCATTTTATATATATATATATATGTGTTTGATTTTCAATATTTTTGTTCAACATCTATGGAACACGAATATACTTTCTATTTTTATTAGTTTTAATTTTGTAATTTTTATTGCCCTTGATGCCTATTGTTTTCCAAATATTTTTGAATTTATGAAGAGCTATATTAATATACGAATTTAATTAATACTAGTTTAATAAAATCGAAAAAAATTATCAAGAATTTTTAATTATATAATAAATTAATAAGTTAATTAATCTTTCAGTTATATAATAATTCTTATATAAATCTTTTTTATTTAATTTACGTAAAAATTTAAAAAATGATTAATCTTTATTTTACGGATATTGATATATTTGTTAATATTGTGTTTATAATTATTATATATAAATAATTGCATATGTGTGTGTGCATATATTTAGAATTTTTTTATATTGCTCCTTTAACTTTTTAAACGAGATACGTGCTAGGTATTTTGCGCGAGGTCTGTACCATCTTCAGAAAAATGAGATGGTTTTTATCGGGTGGAAGTATACCAACTCGTTAAGCTCCGGAATGGCCTAAATTAACCTCACGGGTGTAATTAACTCTCGGAATAAGAACGATTACTACGGCTGCTATCAATAACTAAGTTTGTCGTAAACATGTAATATTCACGTAAATATTCATCTTACTAAGATCGTAAGTGCGTTTAAAAGTACACTCGTACGTAACACATTTGTTATCATTATATCAAAAAAACTAAAAGATATTTGCGCAAAGCAACTGCAACTCCAAAATGCAGAAAAAAAGTCTCGATGGAATTATTTCAGAATGAATTCATTGTGTTCATCGTATATATCAACTACAATGATATACTACATGATTATAAGAGAGCATGTGTGCGCAAAAAGCCACACCCTTTTTTTTTACATCACCGTAATATTCTAAAACATCACATTTTCGTAATATTTCGGTGGCAAAGACAGTTTGAGGTCAAAAAAAGGGACAGAAACGGAGTGAAACACAATGTGCGAAGTACATTGGAAAGATGGAAGGGAAGATGGAGGGTATCCCTTGCTGTCTCTCGGTTCTCCCCGGAATCGAGCGCGTATCGCGGTCGTTAACGAGAAAGCTACGCGTAAGGAAAGTCGACCTCTACGTCGGCCTATTCATCGAGCCGTTCCACTCTCGCCTCTCGCGTTCCACCATATTAAAGGCCGACGCGCCGCCCGAGAGGTCATCCGTTATCGAGAGCCAAGGAACTTATTACGGCCACGTTAAGCCCGCCGTTTTAACGGCTTAGCGAAACTCGTCGACGTGACCGCGAAACAACCGATGCGAAATTAGATGGTGAAAAGAGTGGACCAAAAGATTACGCTTGTACGGTAAAGGTGCCAATTATGAGATACTTTTTCTTAAAAGCTTACATTTTCTTTAATTGTAACTTTTAACTGAAAAACTTTATGTGATTTTATAGCTAGTACATTCAAGTTCTATCACCAAAAAGTATTAATGCCTCAAATGCGTATTTTATTTGTTACAATGATTTTTCTCAGACTTGAAAAGTTCGTTTGTTTTGAAAAAGATATCCTAATATAAGATAGTAAAGTTTCCTAATATGAGACGGTCTTATGTTAGAAAATTAAATGCGAAAAGAACACGCTTTCAATTAAAAACCGTTTTACTAATTATTATTATTATATTACATAAATGTAACATCACAGGTACTTTCTATTATTAGTTAAATGCTATAGAACAATATACTACAAAACAGAAAACAAAGACTTTACTTTTTGGCACAAAAAAAAATTATAAAATATCTTTAAAATATTTTTTATATCTATAAAAATCTATCAAATTAAAATAACATATCTTAGAGATTCAAATGAAAAATTCATCTTACTAACAAAGAGCGCACAAAAATTATATGTAAATTTATAATATAATATTTCTTAGATAAATATTATTACAAACATTTATTTTAAGTTCAACTTTTTCATATTTTATGTTTCCTCCTATACGTTTCACCCTAGAAAAATAATTATAAAATTTTGATTTTGAAATTTTTCCGAAATATTTATGTTATGTTGCAACAACTGTGCTGATATTTTGTGGATTTATATCTCTGCAATATTTTTGTAATGTTTCATTGCAATTTACAATATTGCAACGTTCCTGTAATTGCAATGATCTGTGCTATGTGGGAAGGTATTGCAATGTTAACGTTTTTAATATTTCAAAAGAACAACAAAAAATAAAAATCTTACTTTTGGCATAAAAAAAATTATATCTTTCAAATATTTTTTATATCTTGTATCTATAAAATTAAAATAACATATCTTAGAAATTCAAATAAAAATTTATTAAAAAATTTTATTAATAAAAAATTTATTAATAAATATTTATCGTCCCAACAAAGAGCGCATAAAGGGGTATAGTAATTAACCTTTTAAATATTTCAAAATAAAAAACCAACAAAAAAGTAGAAAAAAATAGAAATTTACATTTTTGATAATTTATTCTCTTATTTATTATTATTGTTGCATTTGACGTTAATAAAAGTGAATATCAAGCTATTGCTATTAAATTATGTTGTTTACATCCCTTTTAAGTAGCACATTCAAGAATTTTCTTTAGCGTCGTTAACAAAATCACACACTCGTCCGTACACGTGCGATACGCTGCTGTCATTTACATACGATTTCACGGTTATCTATTATCAACATGAAAGTAACATTTATAAAGAAAAGTGGTCGCGTTTGTAAAATAATTGAGGATCTCGTACTAAGAACCTCTCTATATTCTATCTTGGTTTTCTACATCTAAATGCACACTTGTTATTATTTTTCTTTTCAAGCACAGTATGTTGACATGTTTATTATATATTATATTTATGCACACACACTTAGAAACGTTGTATATTTGCTCTTTCTTTCTTTCTATTATTTTGCGTCATTTCAATAATGGAACAAAATGTAAATCTCATCGCAATTACAATAAATTATAATAAAAAATACATATTCTAGAATTATCATTATATCATTATATGATGGAAGCTTCTTAATAATCTTGAATCGCGATACAAATAAATCTACAAACTACCTGTGAAAGAATTTGGGATATCGAATAAATTCTGAAAAAATGTATAAGATCGATTACAATGTCGATTAAGATCGATTACGGTATTATCTAGTTTGCACTTGAATTCAGCGCATGGAAAAGAGAAACGTGAAAGAGGAACGTGACAGCTTTGATCAAAATGGAGAACTAGATCGGATATCAAGCTGTACATATACCAGCACATTTAGCATCACTGAATCTTTTATCGATACTCTTTTAAACCCGATTGTTCGCGCGAGAGTTCAAGAGTTTCTTTCTTTTCTTTTGTAATCCTATTTCCACACCAACGCAATATCAAACATTTGTCTTCTCGATAACGATATTTTTAAATCGTATTCTTCTTTATTTATTATAACGAAATTATGATGTATTATTTTTCAAACAAGCGATTTGTTTTTATTAAAATAAGGAAAGATAAACGATACTGTTTTGCCTTAATAAATTATATGGTTTTATTTGTGTGCATTTGCCATCATGCTTCATGATACAAGGGCGTTTTCGCAGAAATACGAAATTTCGCACTCGATTCTATTTTGATGGAAAGCAACGGTATACTATCATGAACGGAATCCATCGCGCACTGAGATGCTCGATATAAAGTTTAGACTCGCTCTTCTCAAATTTATTTTCTCGCCAAGTAAAATATGTATACAGATATATAGGTACATCGAAAAACTTTTCCATATTCGAACCTTCCCTTATCACTGCGCGTTTAAGACACGTGTACGTGTAAAGAATGTAGAATAATAATGTAGAATATTCGGAAAAATGTTGAATAAATTTAATTTTTTAGGGAAAGAGATTTACAATCGATATATTTTTAGCTTTTGAAATTTTCGCGAGAAAATTATCAACGCAATTGCAATTACAAAAGTAAAAAAATGAGAAACAATACTTTTCCTTTTCTTTTTCTCTAATTAGAATAGATATGCTGGGGCACATTTTTCATCTATTTAATTTTCATCCATAATTCCGGAAGATGGAATTCATACCCAAATTCGGTAGAAAGACAAAATCGTAATACGCCCGTAATTTGCCCGCAAATCTCGGTGAGACAATTCATTACCCGACCTTCTTCTAATTCAATGAATTATCTATATGCTACCGTATAGGTGCCGAATTACCGCCACATTCATTCATCCTTAATCCTCCTTTTGTTAAATGGGACCGGAAATAAATTGATGGTTGTGCATATACCAAATTTCTATCCTTTGCGATTTTCTCTTAGAACATTCAGCCGCAACCAGCACAATAAACTCGGTAGGCCATTAAACGAGAGACATATTCGCAAGTATAGACGATATAAAAGATGTTATTGTCATGCCGAAGTACGGCGATCCTTCGTTTTGATGAAGAGCGCAAGACTTTTCCGTTTCCGTATTTTTCAACGATTCATATAGGTACAGTACGTTTCGCATGTATAAAAAGTTATCATGCCGGATAACAACTTCAAGAATCGAAAGAAAAGACTGATACACTTTTTTCGCTTTTTTCGCAATATCTCGTGAAAGTTCAGCATGTTAAACTTTTTTTTTAAATTTCTGTTTTAATTGGATATATTATATATATTATATACATTTAATTATTGTATATATATATATATATTTAATTATTGTATATATATATATATATATATATATATATATAATATATTATATATAATATAATATAATATATTATATATTTCTTTCAAATTATTTGAACAATTCCATTATAATATGTATTACTAATCTTTCCGTTAGTTATTATTATAC